>NW_027365586.1:0-103830 GCF_046119375.1 Phyllobates terribilis | reverse complement strand
TCTGCTGAGCTGTGTATCTAATCCTATCCGGTGTGATACTGTCTGCTGAGCTGTGTATCTAATCCTATCCGGTGTGATACTGTCTGCTGAGCTGTGTATCTAATCCTATCCGGTGTGATACTGTCTGCTGAGCCGTGTATCTAATCCTCTCCTGTGTCATACTGTCTGCTGAGCCGTGTATCTAATCCTCTCCTGTGTGATACTGTCTGCTGAGCTATGTATCTAATCCTCTCCTGTGTGATACTGTCTGCTGAGCCGTGTATCTAATCCTCTCCTGTGTCATACTGTCTGCTGAGCCGTGTATCTAATCCTCTCCTGTGTGATACTGTCTGCTGAGCTGTATCTCTAATCCTCTCTTGTGTGATACTGTCTGCTGAGCTGTGTATCTAATCCTCTCCTGTGCGATACTGTCTGCTGAGCTGTGTATCTAATCCTCTCCTGTGTGATACTGTCAGCTGAGTTGTGTATCTAATCCTATCCTGTGTGATACCATCTGCTGAGCTGTGTATCTAATCCTTTCCTGTGTGATACTGTCTGCTGAGCTGTGTATCTAATCCTCTCCTGTGTGATACCGTCTGCTGAGCCGTGTATATAATCCTCTCCTGTGTGATACTGTCTGCTGAGCTATGTATCTAATCCTCTCCTGTGTGATACTGTTTGCTGAGCTGTGTATCTAATCCTCTCCTGTGTGATACTGTCTGCTGAGCCATGTATATAATCCTCTCCTGTGTGATATTGTCAGTTGAGCTGTGTATATTATCCTGTCCTGTGTGATACTGTCTGCTGAGCAGTGTATCTAATTCCATCCTGTTTGATACCATCTGCTGATCCGTGTATCTAATCCTCTCCTGTGTGATACTGTCTGCTGAGCCGTGTATCTAATCCTATCCTGTGTGATACTGTCTGCTGAGCTGTGTATCTAATCCCCTCCTGTGTGATTCTGTCTGCTGAGAAGTGTATCTAATCCTATGCTGTGTGATACTGTCTGCTGAGCTGTGTATCTAATCCTATGCTGTGTATCTAATCATCTCCTGTGTGATAATGTCTGCTGAGCCGTGTATCTAATCCTATCCTGTGTGATACTGTCAGCTGAGCTGTGTATCTAATCCTATCCTGTGTAATACCATCTGCTGAGCAGTGTATCTAATCCTATCCTGTGTGATACTGTCTGCTGAGCTGTGTATCTAATCCTCTCCTGTGTGATACTGTCTGCTGAGCCGTGTATCTAATCCTCTCCTGTGTGATACTGTGTGCTGAGCTGTGTATCTAATCCTCTCCTGTGCGTTACTGTCTGCTGAGCTGTGTATCTAATCCTCTCCTGTGTGATACTGTCAGCTGAGCTGTGTATCTAATCCACTCCTGTGTGATACTATCTGCTGAGCTTTGTATCTAATCCTCTCCTGTGTGATACTGTCTGCTGAGCTTTGTATCTAATCCTGTCCTGTGTGATACTGTCTGCTGAGCTGTGTATCTAATCCTCTCTTGTGTGATACTGTCTGCTGAGCTGTGTATCTAATCCTGTCCTATGTGATACTGTCAGCTGAGCTGTGTATCTAATCCTCTCCTGTGTGATACTGTCTGCTGAGCTGTGCATCTAATCCTGTCCTGTGTGATACCGTCTGCTGAGCTATGTATCTAATCCTTTCCTGTGTGATACTGTCTGTTGAGCTGTGTATCTAATCCTCTCCTGTGCGATACTGTCTGCTGAGCCATGTATCTAATCCTCTCCTGTGCGATACCGTCTGCTGAGCAGTGTGTCTAATCCTTTCCTGTGCGATACTGTCTGCTGAGCTGTGTGTCTAATCCTCTCCTGTGTGATACTGTCTGCTGAGCAGTGTATCTAATCTTATACTGTGTGATACTGTCTCCTGAGCTGTGTATCTAATCCCCTCCTGTGTGATACTGTCTGCTGAGCTGTGTATCTAATCCTCTCCTGTGTGATACTGTCTGCTAAGCCGTGTATCTAATCCTATCCTGTGTGATACTGTCTGCTGAGCTGTGTATCTAATCCTCTCCTGTGTGATACTGTCTGCTAAGCCGTGTATCTAATCCTATCCTGTGTGATACTGTCTGCTGAGCAGTGTATCTAATCTTATACTGTGTGATACTGTCTCCTGAGCTGTGTATCTAATCCCCTCCTGTGTGATACTGTCTGCTGAGCTGTGTATCTAATCCTCTCCTGTGTGATACTGTCTGCTAAGCCGTGTATCTAATCCTATCCTGTGTGATACTATCTGCAGAGCAGTGTATCTAATCCTATCCTGTGTGATACTGTCTGCTGAGCTGTGTATCTAATCCTCTCCTGTGTGATACTGTCTGCTGAGTCGTGTATCTAATCCTCTCCTGTGTGATACTGTGTGCTGAGCTGTGTATCTAATCCTCTCCTGTGCGTTACTGTCTGCTGAGCTGTGTATCTAATCCTCTCCTGTGTGATACTGTCTGCTGAGCTGTGTATCTAATCCTCTCCTGTGTGATTCTGTCTGCTGAGCCGTGTATCTAATCCCATCCTGTGTGATACTGTCTGCTGAGCTGTGTATCTAATCATGTTATGTGTGATACTGTCTGCTGAGCTGTGTATCTAATCGTCTCCTGTGTGATACTGTCTGATGAACTGTATCTAATCCTATCTTTCGTGATACTGTCTGCTGATCCGTGTATCTAATCCACTCCTGTGTGATACTGTCTGATGAACTGTGTATCTAATCCTGTCCTATGTGATACTGTCAGCTGAGCTGTGTATCTAATCCTCTCCTGTGTGATACTGTCTGCTGAGCTGTGCATCTAATCCTGTCCTGTGTGATACCGTCTGCTGAGCTATGTATCTAATCCTTTCCTGTGTGATACCATCTGCTGAGCTGTGTATCTAATCCTCTCCTGTGTGATACTGTCTGTGGAGCCGTGTATCTAATCCTCTCCTGTGCAAAACCGTCTGCTGAGCTTTGTATCTAATCCTCTCCTGTGTGATACTGTCTGCTGAGCAGTGTATCTAATCTTATACTGTGTGATACTGTCTGCTGAGCTGTGTATCTAATCCTCTCCTGTGTGATACTGTCTGCTGAGCTGTGTATCTAATCCTCTCCTGTGTGATACTGTCTGCTGAGCCGTGTATCTAATGCTATGCTGTGATAATCTGCTGAGCAGTGTATCTAATCTTATACTCTGTGATACTGTCTTCTGAGCTGTGTATCTAATCCCCTCCTGTTTGATACTGTCTGCTGAGCTGTGTATCTAATCCTCTCCTGTGTGATACTGTCTGCTGAGCAGTGTATCTAATCTTATACTGTGTGGAACTGTCTGCTGAGCTGTGTATCTAATCCCCTCCTGTGTGATACTGTCTGCTGAGCCGTGTATCTAATCCTCTCCTGTGTGATACTGTCTGCTGAGCAGTGTATCTAATCTTATACTGTGTGATACTGTCTGCTGAGCTGTGTATCTAATCCTCTCCTGTGTGATACTGTCTGCTGAGCTGTGTATCTAATCATCTCCTGTGTGATACTGTCTGCTGAGCCGTGTATCTAATCCTATGCTGTGATAATCTGCTGAGCAGTGTATCTAATCTTATACTGTGTGATACTGTCTTCTGAGCTGTGTATCTAATCCCCTCCTGTTTGTTAGTGTCTGCTGAGCTGTGTATCTAATCCTCTCCTGTGTGATACTGTCTGCTGAGCAGTGTATCTAATCTTATACTGTGTGGTACTGTCTGCTGAGCTGTGTATCTAATCCCCTCCTGTGTGATACTGTCTGCTGAGCCGTGTATCTAATCCTCTCCTGTGTGATACCGTCTGCTGAGCTATGTATCTAATCCTGTCCTGTGTGATACTGTCTGCTGAGCTGTGTATGTATCTAATCCCCTCCTCTGTGATAATGTCTGCTGAGCTGTGTATCTAATCCTCTCCTGTGTGATAATGTCTGCTGAGCTGTGTATCTAATCCTGTCCTGTGTGATACCGTCTGCTGAGCTGTGTATCTAATCCTATCCTGTGTGATACTATCTGCTGAGCCGTGTATCTAATCCTCTCCTGTGTGATACTGTCTGCTGAGCTGTGTATCTAATCCTACCCTGTATGATACTGTCTGCTGAGCCGTGTATCTAATCCTCTCCTGTGTCATACTGTCTGCTGAGCCGTGTATCTAATCCTCTCCTGTGTGATACTGTCTGCTGAGCTGTGTATCTAATCCTCTCCTGTGTGATACTGTCTGCTGAGCCGTGTATCTAATCCTCTCCTGTGTCATACTGTCTGCTGAGCCGTGTATCTAATCCTCTCCTGTGTGATACTGTCTGCTGAGCTGTATCTCTAATCCTCTCCTGTGTGATACCATCTGCTGAGCCGTGTATCTAATCCTCTCCTGTGTGATACTGTCTGCTGAGCCGTGTATCTAATCCTCTCCTGTGTGATACTGTCTGCTGAGCCGTGTATCTAATCCTCTCCTGTGTGATACTGTCTACTGAGCATTGTATCTAATCCTCTCCTGTGTGATACTGTCTGCTGAGCAGTGTTTCTAATCCTCTCCTGTGTGATACTGTGTGCTGAGCCGTGTATCTAATCCTCTCCTGTGTGATACTGTCTGCTGAGCTGTGTATCTAATCTTCTCCTGTGTGATACTGTCTGCTGAGCTGTGTATCTAATCTTCTCCTGTGTGATACTGTCTGCTGAGCTGTGTATCTAATCCTATTCGGTGTGATACTGTCTGCTGAGCTGTGTATCTAATCCTATTCGGTGTGATACTGTCTGCTGAGCTGTGTATCTAATCCTATCCGGTGTGATACTGTCTGCTGAGCTGTGTATCTAATCCTATCCGGTGTGATACTGTCTGCTGAGCTGTGTATCTAATCCTACCCTGTATGATACTGTCTGCTGAGCCGTGTATCTAATCCTCTCCTGTGTCATACTGTCTGCTGAGCCATGTATCTAATCCTCTCCTGTGTGATACTGTCTGCTGAGCTGTGTATCTAATCCTCTCCTGTGTGATACTGTCTGCTGAGCCGTGTATCTAATCTTCTCCTGTGTGATACTGTCTGCTGAGCTGTGTATCTAATCCTATTCGGTGTGATACTGTCTGCTGAGCTGTGTATCTAATCCTATTCGGTGTGATACTGTCTGCTGAGCTGTGTATCTATTCCTATCCGGTGTGATACTGTCTGCTGAGCTGTGTATCTAATCCTATCCGGTGTGATACTGTCTGCTGAGCTGTGTATCTAATCCTACCCTGTATGATACTGTCTGCTGAGCCGTGTATCTAATCCTCGCCTGTGTCATACTGTCTGCTGAGCCGTGTATCTAATCCTCTCCTGTGTCATACTGTCTGCTGAGCCGTGTATCTAATCCTCTCCTGTGTGATACTGTCTGCTGAGCTGTGTATCTAATCCTCTCCTGTGTGATACTGTCTGCTGAGCCGTGTATCTAATCCTCTCCTGTGTCATACTGTCTGCTGAGCCGTGTATCTAATCCTCTCCTGTGTGATACTGTCTGCTGAGCTGTATCTCTAATCCTCTCCTGTGTGCTACTGTCTGCTGAGCTGTGTATCTAATCCTATCCGGTGTGATACTGTCTGCTGAGCTGTGTATCTAATCCTACCCTGTATGATACTGTCTGCTGAGCCGTGTATCTAATCCTCTCCTGTGTCATACTTTCTGCTGAGCTGTATCTCTAATCCTCTCCTGTGTGATACTGTCTGCTGAGCTGTGTATCTAATCCTCTCCTGTGTGATACTGTCTGCTGAGCCGTGTATCTAATCCTCTCCTGTGTGATACTGTCTGCTGAGCCGTGTATCTAATCCTCTCCTGTGTGATACTGTCTACTGAGCATTGTATCTAATCCTCTCCTGTGTGATACTGTCTGCTGAGCAGTGTTTCTAATCTTCTCCTGTGTGATACTGTCTGCTGAGCTGTGTATCTAATCTTCTCCTGTGTGATACTGTCTGTTGAGCTGTGTATCTAATCCTATTCGGTGTGATACTGTCTGCTGAGCTGTGTATCTAATCCTATTCGGTGTGATACTGTCTGCTGAGCTGTGTATCTAATCCTATCCGGTGTGATACTGTCTGCTGAGCTGTGTATCTAATCCTATCCGGTGTGATACTGTCTGCTGAGCTGTGTATCTAATCTTCTCCTGTGTGATACTGTCTGCTGAGCTGTGTATCTAATCTTCTCCTGTGTGATACTGTCTGCTGAGCTGTGTATCTAATCCTATCCGGTGTGATACTGTCTGCTGAGCTGTGTATCTAATCCTATCCGGTGTGATACTGTCTGCTGAGCTGTGTATCTAATCCTCTCCTGTGTGATACTGTCTGCTGAGCTGTGTATCTAATCTTCTCCTGTGTGATACTGTCTGCTGAGCTGTGTATCTAATCTTCTCCTGTGTGATACTGTCTGCTGAGCTGTGTATCTAATCCTATTCGGTGTGATACTGTCTGCTGAGCTGTGTATCTAATCCTATTCGGTGTGATACTGTCTGCTGAGCTGTGTATCTAATCCTATCCAGTGTGATACTGTCTGCTGAGCTGTGTATCTAATCCTATCCGGTGTGATACTGTCTGCTGAGCTGTGTATCTAATCCTACCCTGTATGATACTGTCTGCTGAGACGTGTATCTAATCCTCTCCTGTGTCATACTGTCTGCTGAGCCATGTATCTAATCCTCTCCTGTGTGATACTGTCTGCTGAGCTGTGTATCTAATCCTCTCCTGTGTGATACTGTCTGCTGAGCCGTGTATCTAATCTTCTCCTGTGTGATACTGTCTGCTGAGCTGTGTATCTAATCCTATTCGGTGTGATACTGTCTGCTGAGCTGTGTATCTAATCCTATTCGGTGTGATACTGTCTGCTGAGCTGTGTATCTAATCCTATCCGGTGTGATACTGTCTGCTGAGCTGTGTATCTAATCCTATCCGGTGTGATACTGTCTGCTGAGCTGTGTATCTAATCCTACCCTGTATGATACTGTCTGCTGAGCCGTGTATCTAATCCTCTCCTGTGTCATACTGTCTGCTGAGCCGTGTATCTAATCCTCTCCTGTGTCATACTGTCTGCTGAGCCGTGTATCTAATCCTCTCCTGTGTGATACTGTCTGCTGAGCTGTGTATCTAATCCTCTCCTGTGTGATACTGTCTGCTGAGCCGTGTATCTAATCCTCTCCTGTGTCATACTGTCTGCTGAGCCGTGTATCTAATCCTCTCCTGTGTGATACTGTCTGCTGAGCTGTATCTCTAATCCTCTCCTGTGTGATACTGTCTGCTGAGCTGTGTATCTAATCCTATCCGGTGTGATACTGTCTGCTGAGCTGTGTATCTAATCCTACCCTGTATGATACTGTCTGCTGAGCCGTGTATCTAATCCTCTCCTGTGTCATACTGTCTGCTGAGCTGTATCTCTAATCCTCTCCTGTGTGATACCATCTGCTGAGCCGTGTATCTAATCCTCTCCTGTGTGATACTGTCTGCTGAGCCGTGTATCTAATCCTCTCCTGTGTGATACTGTCTACTGAGCATTGTATCTAATCCTCTCCTGTGTGATACTGTCTGCTGAGCAGTGTTTCTAATCTTCTCCTGTGTGATACTGTCTGCTGAGCTGTGTATCTAATCTTCTCCTGTGTGATACTGTCTGCTGAGCTGTGTATCTAATCCTATTCGGTGTGATACTGTCTGCTGAGCTGTGTATCTAATCCTATTCGGTGTGATACTGTCTGCTGAGCTGTGTATCTAATCCTATCCGGTGTGATACTGTCTGGTGAGCTGTGTATCTAATCCTATCCGGTGTGATACTGTCTGCTGAGCTGTGTATCTAATCTTCTCCTGTGTGATACTGTCTGCTGAGCTGTGTATCTAATCTTCTCCTGTGTGATACTGTCTCCTGAGCTGTATCTCTAATCCTATCCGGTGTGATACTGTCTGCTGAGCCGTGTATATAATCCTATCCGGTGTGATACTGTCTGCTGAGCTGTGTATCTAATCCTATCCGGTGTGATACTGTCTGCTGAGCTGTGTATCTAATCCTCTCCTGTGTGATACTGTCTGCTGAGCTGTGTATCTAATCTTCTCCTATGTGATACTGTCTGCTGAGCTGTGTATCTAATCCTATCCGGTGTGATACTGTGTGCTGAGCAGTGTATCTAATCCTCTCCTGTGTGATACTGTCTGCTGAGCCATGTATCTAATCTTCTCCTGTGTGATACTGTCTGCTGAGCTGTGTATCTAATCTTCTCCTGTGTGATACTGTCTGCTGAGCTGTGTATCTAATCCTATCCGGTGTGATACTGTCTGCTGAGCTGTGTATCTAATCCTATTCGGTGTGATACTGTCTGCTGAGCTGTGTATCTAATCCTATCCGGTGTGATACTGTCTGCTGAGCTGTGTATCTAATCCTATCCGGTGTGATACTGTCTGCTGAGCTGTGTATCTAATCCTATCCGGTGTGATACTGTCTGCTGAGCCGTGTATCTAATCCTCTCCTGTGTCATACTGTCTGCTGAGCCGTGTATCTAATCCTCTCCTGTGTGATACTGTCTGCTGAGCTATGTATCTAATCCTCTCCTGTGTGATACTGTCTGCTGAGCCGTGTATCTAATCCTCTCCTGTGTCATACTGTCTGCTGAGCCGTGTATCTAATCCTCTCCTGTGTGATACTGTCTGCTGAGCTGTATCTCTAATCCTCTCTTGTGTGATACTGTCTGCTGAGCTGTGTATCTAATCCTCTCCTGTGCGATACTGTCTGCTGAGCTGTGTATCTAATCCTCTCCTGTGTGATACTGTCAGCTGAGTTGTGTATCTAATCCTATCCTGTGTGATACCATCTGCTGAGCTGTGTATCTAATCCTTTCCTGTGTGATACTGTCTGCTGAGCTGTGTATCTAATCCTCTCCTGTGTGATACCGTCTGCTGAGCCGTGTATATAATCCTCTCCTGTGTGATACTGTCTGCTGAGCTATGTATCTAATCCTCTCCTGTGTGATACTGTTTGCTGAGCTGTGTATCTAATCCTCTCCTGTGTGATACTGTCTGCTGAGCCATGTATATAATCCTCTCCTGTGTGATATTGTCAGTTGAGCTGTGTATATTATCCTGTCCTGTGTGATACTGTCTGCTGAGCAGTGTATCTAATTCCATCCTGTTTGATACCATCTGCTGATCCGTGTATCTAATCCTCTCCTGTGTGATACTGTCTGCTGAGCCGTGTATCTAATCCTATCCTGTGTGATACTGTCTGCTGAGCTGTGTATCTAATCCTCTCCTGTGTGATACTGACTGCTGTGCTGTGTATCTAATCCTATGCTGTGTGATACTGTCTGCTGAGCTGTGTATCTAATCCTATGCTGTGTGATACTGTCTGCTGAGCTGTATCTCTAATCCTACCCTGTGTGATACTGTCTGCTCAACCGTGTATCTAATCCTCTCCTGTGTGATACCGTCTGCTGAGCAGTGTATCTAATCCTCTCCTGTGTGATACCGGCTGCTGAGCTGTGTATCTAATCCTCTCCTGTGCGATACTCTCTGCTGAGCTGTGTATCTAATCCTTTCCTGTGTGATACTGTTTGCTGAGCTGTGTATGTAATCCTCTGTGTGATACTGTCTGCTGAGCTGTGTATCTAATCCTATCCGGTGTGATACTGTCTGCTGAGCTGTGTATCTAATCCTCTCCTGTGTGATACTGTCTGCTGAGCTGTGTATCTAATCTTCTCCTGTGTGATACTGTCTGCTGAGCTGTGTATCTAATCTTCTCCTGTGTGATACTGTCTGCTGAGCTGTGTATCTAATCCTATTCGGTGTGATACTGTCTGCTGAGCTGTGTATCTAATCCTATTCGGTGTGATACTGTCTGCTGAGCTGTGTATCTAATCCTATCCAGTGTGATACTGTCTGCTGAGCTGTGTATCTAATCCTATCCGGTGTGATACTGTCTGCTGAGCTGTGTATCTAATCCTACCCTGTATGATACTGTCTGCTGAGACGTGTATCTAATCCTCTCCTGTGTCATACTGTCTGCTGAGCCATGTATCTAATCCTCTCCTGTGTGATACTGTCTGCTGAGCTGTGTATCTAATCCTCTCCTGTGTGATACTGTCTGCTGAGCCGTGTATCTAATCTTCTCCTGTGTGATACTGTCTGCTGAGCTGTGTATCTAATCCTATTCGGTGTGATACTGTCTGCTGAGCTGTGTATCTAATCCTATTCGGTGTGATACTGTCTGCTGAGCTGTGTATCTAATCCTATCCGGTGTGATACTGTCTGCTGAGCTGTGTATCTAATCCTATCCGGTGTGATACTGTCTGCTGAGCTGTGTATCTAATCCTACCCTGTATGATACTGTCTGCTGAGCCGTGTATCTAATCCTCTCCTGTGTCATACTGTCTGCTGAGCCGTGTATCTAATCCTCTCCTGTGTCATACTGTCTGCTGAGCCGTGTATCTAATCCTCTCCTGTGTGATACTGTCTGCTGAGCTGTGTATCTAATCCTCTCCTGTGTGATACTGTCTGCTGAGCCGTGTATCTAATCCTCTCCTGTGTCATACTGTCTGCTGAGCCGTGTATCTAATCCTCTCCTGTGTGATACTGTCTGCTGAGCTGTATCTCTAATCCTCTCCTGTGTGATACTGTCTGCTGAGCTGTGTATCTAATCCTATCCGGTGTGATACTGTCTGCTGAGCTGTGTATCTAATCCTACCCTGTATGATACTGTCTGCTGAGCCGTGTATCTAATCCTCTCCTGTGTCATACTGTCTGCTGAGCTGTATCTCTAATCCTCTCCTGTGTGATACCATCTGCTGAGCCGTGTATCTAATCCTCTCCTGTGTGATACTGTCTGCTGAGCCGTGTATCTAATCCTCTCCTGTGTGATACTGTCTACTGAGCATTGTATCTAATCCTCTCCTGTGTGATACTGTCTGCTGAGCAGTGTTTCTAATCTTCTCCTGTGTGATACTGTCTGCTGAGCTGTGTATCTAATCTTCTCCTGTGTGATACTGTCTGCTGAGCTGTGTATCTAATCCTATTCGGTGTGATACTGTCTGCTGAGCTGTGTATCTAATCCTATTCGGTGTGATACTGTCTGCTGAGCTGTGTATCTAATCCTATCCGGTGTGATACTGTCTGGTGAGCTGTGTATCTAATCCTATCCGGTGTGATACTGTCTGCTGAGCTGTGTATCTAATCTTCTCCTGTGTGATACTGTCTGCTGAGCTGTGTATCTAATCTTCTCCTGTGTGATACTGTCTCCTGAGCTGTATCTCTAATCCTATCCGGTGTGATACTGTCTGCTGAGCCGTGTATATAATCCTATCCGGTGTGATACTGTCTGCTGAGCTGTGTATCTAATCCTATCCGGTGTGATACTGTCTGCTGAGCTGTGTATCTAATCCTCTCCTGTGTGATACTGTCTGCTGAGCTGTGTATCTAATCTTCTCCTATGTGATACTGTCTGCTGAGCTGTGTATCTAATCCTATCCGGTGTGATACTGTGTGCTGAGCAGTGTATCTAATCCTCTCCTGTGTGATACTGTCTGCTGAGCCATGTATCTAATCTTCTCCTGTGTGATACTGTCTGCTGAGCTGTGTATCTAATCTTCTCCTGTGTGATACTGTCTGCTGAGCTGTGTATCTAATCCTATCCGGTGTGATACTGTCTGCTGAGCTGTGTATCTAATCCTATTCGGTGTGATACTGTCTGCTGAGCTGTGTATCTAATCCTATCCGGTGTGATACTGTCTGCTGAGCTGTGTATCTAATCCTATCCGGTGTGATACTGTCTGCTGAGCTGTGTATCTAATCCTATCCGGTGTGATACTGTCTGCTGAGCCGTGTATCTAATCCTCTCCTGTGTCATACTGTCTGCTGAGCCGTGTATCTAATCCTCTCCTGTGTGATACTGTCTGCTGAGCTATGTATCTAATCCTCTCCTGTGTGATACTGTCTGCTGAGCCGTGTATCTAATCCTCTCCTGTGTCATACTGTCTGCTGAGCCGTGTATCTAATCCTCTCCTGTGTGATACTGTCTGCTGAGCTGTATCTCTAATCCTCTCTTGTGTGATACTGTCTGCTGAGCTGTGTATCTAATCCTCTCCTGTGCGATACTGTCTGCTGAGCTGTGTATCTAATCCTCTCCTGTGTGATACTGTCAGCTGAGTTGTGTATCTAATCCTATCCTGTGTGATACCATCTGCTGAGCTGTGTATCTAATCCTTTCCTGTTGATACGTCTGCTGAGCTGGTATCGAATCCTCTCCTGTGTGATACTGTCCTGCTGAGCTGTGTATCTAATCCTCTCCTGTGTGATACCGTCTGCTGAGCCGTGTATATAATCCTCTCCTGTGTGATACTGTCTGCTGAGCTATGTATCTAATTCCTCTCCTGTGTGATACATGTTTGCTGAGCTGTGTATCTAATCCTCTCCTGTGTGATACTGTCTGCTGAGCCATGTATATAATCCTCTCCTGTGTGATATTGTCAGTTGAGCTGTGTATATTATCCTGTCCTGTGTGATACTGTCTGCTGAGCAGTGTATCTAATTCCATCCTGTTTGATACCATCTGCTGATCCGTGTATCTAATCCTCTCCTGTGTGATACTGTCTGCTGAGCCGTGTATCTAATCCTATCCTGTGTGATACTGTCTGCTGAGCTGTGTATCTAATCCTCTCCTGTGTGATACTGACTGCTGTGCTGTGTATCTAATCCTATGCTGTGTGATACTGTCTGCTGAGCTGTGTATCTAATCCTATGCTGTGTGATACTGTCTGCTGAGCTGTATCTCTAATCCTACCCTGTGTGATACTGTCTGCTCAACCGTGTATCTAATCCTCTCCTGTGTGATACCGTCTGCTGAGCAGTGTATCTAATCCTCTCCTGTGTGATACCGGCTGCTGAGCTGTGTATCTAATCCTCTCCTGTGCGATACTCTCTGCTGAGCTGTGTATCTAATCCTTTCCTGTGTGATACTGTTTGCTGAGCTGTGTATGTAATCCTCTGTGTGATACTGTCTGATGAGCTGTGTATCTAATCCTCTCCTGTGTGATACTGTCTGCTGAGCTGTGTATCTAATCCTCTCCTGTGTGATACTGTCTGATGAACTGTGTATCTAATCCTATCCTGTGTGATACTGTCTGCTGAGCCGTGTATCTAATCCCGCCCTGTGCGATACTGTCTGCTGAGCCGTGTATCTAATCCACCCGTGTGATACAGTCTGCTGAGCTGTGTATCTAATCCTATGCTGTGTGATACTGTCTGCTGAGCTGTGTATCTAATCCTCTCCTGTGTGATACTGTCTGATGAACTGTGTTTCTAATCCTCTCCTGTGTGATACTGTCTGCTGAGCTGAGTATCTAATCCTCTCCTGTGATACTGTCTGCTGAGCTGTGTATCTAATCCTCTCCTGTGTGATACTGTCTGCTGAGCTGTGTATCTAATCCTCTCCTGTGTGATACTGTCAGCTGAGCTGTGTATCTAATCCTCTCCTGTGTGATACTGTCTGCTGAGCTGTGTATCTAATCCTCTCCTATGTGATACTGTCTGCTAAGCTGTGTATCTAATCCTCTCCTGTGTGATACTGTCTGATGAGCTGTGTATCTAATCCTCTTCTGTGTGACTCTGTCTGCTGAGCCGTGTATCTAATCCTCTCCTGTGTGATACTGTGTGCTGAGATGTGTATCTTATCCTATCCTGTGTGATACTGGCTGATGAACTGTGTATCTAATCCTATCTTGTGTGATACCATCTGCTGAGTCGTGTATCTAATCCCGCCCTGTGCGATACTGTCTGCTGAGCCGTGTATCTAATCCACTCCTGTGTGATACTGTCTGATGAACTGTGTATCTAATCCTCTCCTGTGTGATACTGTCTGCTGAGCGGTGTATCTAATCATCTCCTGTGTGATACTGTCTGCTGAGCTGTGTATCTAATCCTCTCCTGTGTGATACTGTCTGCTGAGCTGTTTATCTAATCCACTCCTTTGTGATACTGTCTGCTGAGCTGTGTATCTAATCTTGTCCTGTGTGATACCGTCTGCTGAGCTATGCATCTAATCCTGTCCTGTGTGATACCGTCTGCTGAGCAGTGTATCTAAACCTATCCTGTGTGATACCAGCTGCTGAGCTGTGTATCTAATCCTATCCTTTGTGATACTGTCTGCTGAGCTGTGTATCTAATCCTGTCCTGTGTGATACAGTCCGCTGAGCTATGTATCTAATCCTCTCCTGTGCGATATTCTCCGCTGAGCTATGTATCTAATCCTCTCCTGTGCGATATTCTCTGCTGAGCTGTGTATCTAATCCTCTCCTGTGTGATACTGTCTGCTGAGCTGTGCATCTAATCCTATCCTGTGTGATACTATCTGCTGAGCAGTGTATCTAATCCTATCCTGTGTGATACTGTCTGCTGAGCCGTGTATCTAATCCCGCCCTGTGCGATACTGTCTGCTGAGCTCTGTATCTAATCCTATCCTGTGTGATACTGTCTGCTGAGCTGTGTATCTAATCCCGCCCTGTGCGATACTGTCTGCTGAGCCGTGTATCTAATCCACTCCTGTGTGATACTGTCTGATGAACTGTGTATCTAATCCTATCCTGTGTGATACTGTCTGCTGAGCCGTGTATCTATTTCCGCCCTGTGCGATACTGTCTGCTGAGCCGTGTATCTAATCCACTCCTGTGTGATACTATCTGCTGAGCTTTGTATCTAATCCTGTGCTGTGTGATACTGTCTGCTGAGCCGTGTATCTAATCCACTCCTGTGTGATACTATCTGCTGAGCTTTGTATCTAATCCTGTGCTGTGTGATACTGTCAACTGAGTTGTGTATCTAATCCTATCCTGTGTGATACCATCTGCTGAGCTGTGTATCTAATCCTTTCCTGTGTGATACTGTCTGCTGAGCTGTGTATCTAATCCTCTCCTGTGTGATACTGTCTGCTGAGCTATGTATCTAATCCTCTCCTGTGTGATACTGTTTGCTGAGCTGTGTATCTAATCCTTTCCTGTGTGATACTGCCTGCAGAGCTGGGTATCTAAGCCTATCCTGTGTGATACTGTCTGCTGAGCCATGTATATAATCCTATCCTGTGTGATACTGTCTGCTGATCTGTATATCTAATCCTATCCTGTGTGATATTGTCAGCTGAGCTGTGTATCTAATCCTCTCCTGTGTGATACCATCTGCTGAGCTGTGTATATAATCCTATCCTGTGTGATACTGTCTGCTGATCTGTATATCTAATCCTATCCGGTGTGATACTGTCTGCTGAGCTGTGTATCTAATCCTCTCCTGTGTGATACTGTCTGCTGAGCCATGTATATAATCCTATCCGGTGTGATACTGTCTGCTGAGCTGTGTATCTAATCCTTTCCTGTGTGATACTGTCTGCTGATCTGTATATCTAATCCTATCCGGTGTGATACTGTCTGCTGAGCTGTGTATCTAATCCTCTCCTGTGTGATACTGTCTGCTGAGCTGTGTATCAAATCCTCTCCTGTGTGATACTGACTGCTGTGCTGTGTATCTAATCCTATGCTGTGTGATACTGTCTGCTGAGCTGTGTATCTAATCCTATGCTGTGTGATACTGTCTGCTGAGCTGTATCTCTAATCCTACCCTGTGTGATACTGTCTGCTCAACCGTGTATCTAATCCTCTCCTGTGTGATACCGTCTGCTGAGCAGTGTATCTAATCCTCTCCTGTGTGATACCGACTGCTGAGCTGTGTATCTAATCCTCTCCTGTGCGATACTGTCTGCTGAGCTGTGTATCTAATCCTCTCCTGTGTGATACTGTCAGCTGAGCTGTGTATCTAATCCTCTCCTGTGTGATACTGTCTGCTGAGCTGTGTATCTAATCCTGTCCTGTGTGATACTGTCTGATGAGCTATGTATCTAATCCTCTCCTGTGCGATACTGTCTGCTGAGCTGTGTATCTAATCCTCTCCTGTGTGATACTGTCAGCTGAGCTGTGTATCTAATCCTCTCCTGTGTGATACTGTCTGCTGAGCTGTGTATCTAATCCTGTCCTGTGTGATACTGTCTGATGAGCTATGTATCTAATCTTCTCCTGTGCGATACTGTCTGATGAGCCGTGTATCTAATCCTCTCCTGTGTGATACTGTCTGCTGAGCTGTGCATCTAATCCTCTCCTGTGTGATACTATCTGCTGAGCCGTGTATCTAATCCTCTCCTGTGTGATACTGTCTGCTGAGCCGCGTATCTAATCCTCTCCTGTGTGATACTGTCTGCTGAGCTGTGTATCTAATCCTCTCCTGTGTGATACTGTCTGCTGAGCCGTGTATCTAATCCTACCCTGTGTGATACTGTCTGCTGAACCGTGTATCTAATCCTGCCCTGTGTGATACTGTCTGCTGAGCAGTGTATCTAATTCTATCATGTGTGATACCATCTGCTGAGCTGTGTATCTAATCCTCTCCTGTGTGATACTGTCTGCTGAGCTGTGTATCAAATCCTCTCCTGTGTGATACTGTCTGCTGAGCCGTGTATCTAATCCTACCCTGTGTGATACTGTCTGCTGAACCGTGTATCTAATCCTGCCCTGTGTGATACTGTCTGCTGAGCAGTGTATCTAATCCTATCCTGTGTGATACCATCTGCTGAGCTGTGTATCTAATCCTCTCCTGTGTGATGCTGTCTGCTGAGTCGTGTATCTAATCCTCTCCTGTGTGATACTGTCTGCTGAGCTGTGTATCAAATCCTCTCCTGTGTGATACTGTCTGCTGAGCTGTGTATCTAATCCTATGCTGTGTGATTCTATCAGCTGAGCTGTGTATCTAATCCTCTCCTGTGATACTGTCTGCTGAGCCATGTATCTAATCCTCTCCTGTGTGATACTGTCTGCTGAGCTGTGTATCAAATCCTCTCCTGTGTGATACTGTCTGCTGAGCCGTGTATCTAATCCTACCCTGTGTGATACTGTCTGCTGAACCGTGTATCTAATCCTGCCCTGTGTGATACTGTCTGCTGAGCTGTGTATCTAATCCTATCCTGTGTGATACCATCTGCTGAGCCGTGTAACTAATCCTCTCCTGTGTGATACTGTCTGCTGAGCCCTGTATCTAATCATATCCTGTGTGATACCATCTGCTGAGCAGTGTATCTAAACCTATCCTGTGTGATACCAGCTGCTGAGCTGTGTATCTAATCCTATCCTTTGTGATACTGTCTGCTGAGCTGTGTATCTAATCCTCTCCTGTGTGATACTATCTGCTGAGCAGTGTATCTAATCCTCTGCTTTGTGATACTGTCTGCTGAGCCGTGTATCTAATCCTCTACTGTGTGATACTATCTGCTGAGCAGTGTATCTAATCCTATCTTGTGGGATACCATCTGCTGAGCTGTGTATCTAATCCTCTCCTGTGTGATAATGTCTGCTGAGCCGTGTATCTAATCCTCTCCTGTGTGATACTGTCTGCTGAGCTGTGTATCTAATCCTGTCCTGTGTGATACAGTCCGCTGAGCTATGTATCTAATCCTCTCCTGTGCGATACTGTCTGCTAAGCTGTGCATCTAATCCTATCCTGTGTGATACTATCTGCTGAGCAGTGTATCTAATCCTATCCTGTGTGATACTGTCTGCTGAGCTGTGTATCTAATCCCGCCCTGTGCGATACTGTCTGCTGAGCCGTGTATCTAATCCACTCCTGTGTGATACTGTCTGATGAACTGTGTATCTAATCCTATCCTGTGTGATACTGTCTGCTGAGCCGTGTATCTAATCATATCCTGTGTGATACTGTCTGCTGAGCTGTGTATCTAATCCTCTCCTGTGTGATACTGTCTGCTGAGCTTTGTATCTAATCCTGTCCTGTGTGATACTGTCTGCTGAGCTGTGTATCTAATCCTCTCTTGTGTGATACTGTCTGCTGAGCTGTGTATCTAATCCTCTCCTGTGCGATACTGTCTGCTGAGCCGTGTATCTAATCCTCTCCTGTGTGATACTGTCAGCTGAGTTGTGTATCTAATCCTATCCTGTGTGATACCATCTGCTGAGCTGTGTATCTAATCCTTTCCTGTGTGATACTGTCTGCTGAGCTGTGTATCTAATCCTCTCCTGTGTGATACCGTCTGCTGAGCCGTGTATCTAATCCTCTCCTGTGTGATACTCTCTGCTGAGCTATGTATCTAATCCTCTCCTGTGTGATACTGTTTGCTGAGCTGTGTATCTAATCCTTTCCTGTGTGATACTGCCTGCTGAGCTGTGTATCTAAGCCTATCCTGTGTGATACTGTCTGCTGAGCCATGTATATAATCCTCTACTGTGTGATACTGTCAGGTGAGCTGTGTATCTAATCCTCTCCTGTGTGATATTGTCAGTTGAGCTGTGTATATAATCCTGTCCTGTGTGATACTGTCTGCTGAGCAGTGTATCTAATTCCATCCTGTTTGATACCATCTGCTGATCCGTGTATCTAATCCTCTCCTGTGTGATACTGTCTGCTGAGCTGTGTATCAAATCCTCTCCTATGTGATACTGACTGCTGTGCTGTGTATCTAATCCTATGCTGTGTGATACTGTCTGCTGAGCTGTGTATCTAATCCTATGCTGTGTGATACTGTCTGCTGAGCTGTATCTCTAATCCTACCCTGTGTGATACTGTCTGCTCAACCGTGTATCTAATCCTTTCCTGTGTGATACTGTCTGCTGAGCTGTGTATCTAATCCTCTCCTGTGTGATACTGTCTGCTGAGCTATGTATCTAATCCTCTCCTGTGTGATACTGTTTGCTGAGCTGTGTATCTAATCCTTTCCTGTGTGATACTGCCTGCAGAGCTATGTATCTAAGCCTATCCTGTGTGATACTGTCTGCTGAGCTGTGTATCTAATCCTATCCTGTGTGATACTGTCTGCTGAGCTGTGTATCAAATCCTCTCCTGTGTGATACTGACTGCTGTGCTGTGTATCTAATCCTATGCTGTGTGATACTGTCTGCTGAGCTGTGTATCTAATCCTATGCTGTGTGATACTGTCTGCTGAGCTGTATCTCTAATCCTACCCTGTGTGATACTGTCTGCTCAACCGTGTATCTAATCCTCTCCTGTGTGATACCGTCTGCTGAGCAGTGTATCTAATCCTCTCCTGTGTGATACCGGCTGCTGAGCTGTGTATCTAATCCTCTCCTGTGCGATACTGTCTGCTGAGCTGTGTATCTAATCCTCTCCTGTGTGATACTGTCAGCTGAGCTGTGTATCTAATCCTCTCCTGTGTGATACTGTCTGCTGAGCTGTGTATCTAATCCTGTCCTGTGTGATACTGTCTGATGAGCTATGTATCTAATCCTCTCCTGTGCGATACTGTCTGCTGAGCTGTGTATCTAATCCTCTCCTGTGTGATACTGTCAGCTGAGCTGTGTATCTCATCCTCTCCTGTGTGATACTGTCTGCTGAGCCGTGTATCTAATCCTGTCCTGTGTGATACTGTCTGATGAGCTATGTATCTAATCCTCTCCTGTGTGATAATGTCTGCTGAGCCGTGTATCTAATCCTTTCCTGTGTGATACTGTCTGCTGAGCTGTGTATCTAATCCTGTCCTGTGTGATACAATCCGCTGAGCTATGTATCTAATCCTCTCCTGTGCGATACTGTCTGCTGAGCTGTGCATCTAATCCTATCCTGTGTGATACTATCTGCTGAGCAGTGTATCTAATCCTATCCTGTGTGATACTGTCTGCTGAGCCGTGTATCTAATCCCGCCCTGTGCGATACTGTCTGCTGAGCCGTGGATCTAATCCACTCCTGTGTGATACTGTCTGCTGAGCTGTGTATCTAATCCCGCCCTGTGCGATACTGTCTGCTGAGCCGTGTATCTAATCCACTCCTGTGTGATACTGTCTGATGAACTGTGTATCTAATCTTATCCTGTGTGATACTGTCTGCTGAGCCGTGTATCTAATCATATCCTGTGTGATACTGTCTGCTGAGCTGTGTATCTAATCCCCTCCTGTGTGATACTGTCTGCTGAGCCGTGTATCTAATCCTCTCCTGTGTGATACCGTCTGCTGAGCTATGTATCTAATCCTGTCCTGTGTGATACTGTCTGCTGAGCTGTGTATGTATCTAATCCCCTCCTCTGTGATAATGTCTGCTGAGCTGTGTATCTAATCCTCTCCTGTGTGATAATGTCTGCTGAGCTGTGTATCTAATCCTGTCCTGTGTGATACCGTCTGCTGAGCTGTGTATCTAATCCTATCCTGTGTGATACTATCTGCTGAGCCGTGTATCTAATCCTCTCCTGTGTGATACTGTCTGCTGAGCTGTGTATCTAATCCTACCCTGTATGATACTGTCTGCTGAGCCGTGTATCTAATCCTCTCCTGTGTCATACTGTCTGCTGAGCCGTGTATCTAATCCTCTCCTGTGTGATACTGTCTGCTGAGCTGTGTATCTAATCCTCTCCTGTGTGATACTGTCTGCTGAGCCGTGTATCTAATCCTCTCCTGTGTCATACTGTCTGCTGAGCCGTGTATCTAATCCTCTCCTGTGTGATACTGTCTGCTGAGCTGTATCTCTAATCCTCTCCTGTGTGATACCATCTGCTGAGCCGTGTATCTAATCCTCTCCTGTGTGATACTGTCTGCTGAGCCGTGTATCTAATCCTCTCCTGTGTGATACTGTCTGCTGAGCCGTGTATCTAATCCTCTCCTGTGTGATACTGTCTACTGAGCATTGTATCTAATCCTCTCCTGTGTGATACTGTCTGCTGAGCAGTGTTTCTAATCCTCTCCTGTGTGATACTGTGTGCTGAGCCGTGTATCTAATCCTCTCCTGTGTGATACTGTCTGCTGAGCTGTGTATCTAATCTTCTCCTGTGTGATACTGTCTGCTGAGCTGTGTATCTAATCTTCTCCTGTGTGATACTGTCTGCTGAGCTGTGTATCTAATCCTATTCGGTGTGATACTGTCTGCTGAGCTGTGTATCTAATCCTATTCGGTGTGATACTGTCTGCTGAGCTGTGTATCTAATCCTATCCGGTGTGATACTGTCTGCTGAGCTGTGTATCTAATCCTATCCGGTGTGATACTGTCTGCTGAGCTGTGTATCTAATCCTACCCTGTATGATACTGTCTGCTGAGCCGTGTATCTAATCCTCTCCTGTGTCATACTGTCTGCTGAGCCATGTATCTAATCCTCTCCTGTGTGATACTGTCTGCTGAGCTGTGTATCTAATCCTCTCCAGTGTGATACTGTCTGCTGAGCCGTGTATCTAATCTTCTCCTGTGTGATACTGTCTGCTGAGCTGTGTATCTAATCCTATTCGGTGTGATACTGTCTGCTGAGCTGTGTATCTAATCCTATTCGGTGTGATACTGTCTGCTGAGCTGTGTATCTATTCCTATCCGGTGTGATACTGTCTGCTGAGCTGTGTATCTAATCCTATCCGGTGTGATACTGTCTGCTGAGCTGTGTATCTAATCCTACCCTGTATGATACTGTCTGCTGAGCCGTGTATCTAATCCTCTCCTGTGTCATACTGTCTGCTGAGCCGTGTATCTAATCCTCTCCTGTGTCATACTGGCTGCTGAGCCGTGTATCTAATCCTCTCCTGTGTGATACTGTCTGCTGAGCTGTGTATCTAATCCTCTCCTGTGTGATACTGTCTGCTGAGCCGTGTATCTAATCCTCTCCTGTGTCATACTGTCTGCTGAGCCGTGTATCTAATCCTCTCCTGTGTGATACTGTCTGCTGAGCTGTATCTCTAATCCTCTCCTGTGTGATACTGTCTGCTGAGCTGTGTATCTAATCCTATCCGGTGTGATACTGTCTGCTGAGCTGTGTATCTAATCCTACCCTGTATGATACTGTCTGCTGAGCCGTGTATCTAATCCTCTCCTGTGTCATACTTTCTGCTGAGCTGTATCTCTAATCCTCTCCTGTGTGATACTGTCTGCTGAGCTGTGTATCTAATCCTCTCCTGTGTGATACTGTCTGCTGAGCCGTGTATCTAATCCTCTCCTGTGTGATACTGTCTGCTGAGCCGTGTATCTAATCCTCTCCTGTGTGATACTGTCTACTGAGCATTGTATCTAATCCTCTCCTGTGTGATACTGTCTGCTGAGCAGTGTTTCTAATCTTCTCCTGTGTGATACTGTCTGCTGAGCTGTGTATCTAATCTTCTCCTGTGTGATACTGTCTGTTGAGCTGTGTATCTAATCCTATTCGGTGTGATACTGTCTGCTGAGCTGTGTATCTAATCCTATTCGGTGTGATACTGTCTGCTGAGCTGTGTATCTAATCCTATCCGGTGTGATACTGTCTGCTGAGCTGTGTATCTAATCCTATCCGGTGTGATACTGTCTGCTGAGCTGTGTATCTAATCTTCTCCTGTGTGATACTGTCTGCTGAGCTGTGTATCTAATCTTCTCCTGTGTGATACTGTCTGCTGAGCTGTGTATCTAATCCTATCCGGTGTGATACTGTCTGCTGAGCTGTGTATCTAATCCTATCCGGTGTGATACTGTCTGCTGAGCTGTGTATCTAATCCTCTCCTGTGTGATACTGTCTGCTGAGCTGTGTATCTAATCTTCTCCTGTGTGATACTGTCTGCTGAGCTGTGTATCTAATCTTCTCCTGTGTGATACTGTCTGCTGAGCTGTGTATCTAATCCTATTCGGTGTGATACTGTCTGCTGAGCTGTGTATCTAATCCTATTCGGTGTGATACTGTCTGCTGAGCTGTGTATCTAATCCTATCCAGTGTGATACTGTCTGCTGAGCTGTGTATCTAATCCTATCCGGTGTGATACTGTCTGCTGAGCTGTGTATCTAATCCTACCCTGTATGATACTGTCTGCTGAGACGTGTATCTAATCCTCTCCTGTGTCATACTGTCTGCTGAGCCATGTATCTAATCCTCTCCTGTGTGATACTGTCTGCTGAGCTGTGTATCTAATCCTCTCCTGTGTGATACTGTCTGCTGAGCCGTGTATCTAATCTTCTCCTGTGTGATACTGTCTGCTGAGCTGTGTATCTAATCCTATTCGGTGTGATACTGTCTGCTGAGCTGTGTATCTAATCCTATTCGGTGTGATACTGTCTGCTGAGCTGTGTATCTAATCCTATCCGGTGTGATACTGTCTGCTGAGCTGTGTATCTAATCCTATCCGGTGTGATACTGTCTGCTGAGCTGTGTATCTAATCCTACCCTGTATGATACTGTCTGCTGAGCCGTGTATCTAATCCTCTCCTGTGTCATACTGTCTGCTGAGCCGTGTATCTAATCCTCTCCTGTGTCATACTGTCTGCTGAGCCGTGTATCTAATCCTCTCCTGTGTGATACTGTCTGCTGAGCTGTGTATCTAATCCTCTCCTGTGTGATACTGTCTGCTGAGCCGTGTATCTAATCCTCTCCTGTGTCATACTGTCTGCTGAGCCGTGTATCTAATCCTCTCCTGTGTGATACTGTCTGCTGAGCTGTATCTCTAATCCTCTCCTGTGTGATACTGTCTGCTGAGCTGTGTATCTAATCCTATCCGGTGTGATACTGTCTGCTGAGCTGTGTATCTAATCCTACCCTGTATGATACTGTCTGCTGAGCCGTGTATCTAATCCTCTCCTGTGTCATACTGTCTGCTGAGCTGTATCTCTAATCCTCTCCTGTGTGATACCATCTGCTGAGCCGTGTATCTAATCCTCTCCTGTGTGATACTGTCTGCTGAGCCGTGTATCTAATCCTCTCCTGTGTGATACTGTCTACTGAGCATTGTATCTAATCCTCTCCTGTGTGATACTGTCTGCTGAGCAGTGTTTCTAATCTTCTCCTGTGTGATACTGTCTGCTGAGCTGTGTATCTAATCTTCTCCTGTGTGATACTGTCTGCTGAGCTGTGTATCTAATCCTATTCGGTGTGATACTGTCTGCTGAGCTGTGTATCTAATCCTATTCGGTGTGATACTGTCTGCTGAGCTGTGTATCTAATCCTATCCGGTGTGATACTGTCTGGTGAGCTGTGTATCTAATCCTATCCGGTGTGATACTGTCTGCTGAGCTGTGTATCTAATCTTCTCCTGTGTGATACTGTCTGCTGAGCTGTGTATCTAATCTTCTCCTGTGTGATACTGTCTCCTGAGCTGTATCTCTAATCCTATCCGGTGTGATACTGTCTGCTGAGCCGTGTATCTAATCCTATCCGGTGTGATACTGTCTGCTGAGCTGTGTATCTAATCCTATCCGGTGTGATACTGTCTGCTGAGCTGTGTATCTAATCCTCTCCTGTGTGATACTGTCTGCTGAGCTGTGTATCTAATCTTCTCCTATGTGATACTGTCTGCTGAGCTGTGTATCTAATCCTATCCGGTGTGATACTGTGTGCTGAGCAGTGTATCTAATCCTCTCCTGTGTGATACTGTCTGCTGAGCCATGTATATAATCTTCTCCTGTGTGATACTGTCTGCTGAGCTGTGTATCTAATCTTCTCCTGTGTGATACTGTCTGCTGAGCTGTGTATCTAATCCTATCCGGTGTGATACTGTCTGCTGAGCTGTGTATCTAATCCTATTCGGTGTGATACTGTCTGCTGAGCTGTGTATCTAATCCTATCCGGTGTGATACTGTCTGCTGAGCTGTGTATCTAATCCTATCCGGTGTGATACTGTCTGCTGAGCTGTGTATCTAATCCTATCCGGTGTGATACTGTCTGCTGAGCCGTGTATCTAATCCTCTCCTGTGTCATACTGTCTGCTGAGCCGTGTATCTAATCCTCTCCTGTGTGATACTGTCTGCTGAGCTATGTATCTAATCCTCTCCTGTGTGATACTGTCTGCTGAGCCGTGTATCTAATCCTCTCCTGTGTCATACTGTCTGCTGAGCCGTGTATCTAATCCTCTCCTGTGTGATACTGTCTGCTGAGCTGTATCTCTAATCCTCTCTTGTGTGATACTGTCTGCTGAGCTGTGTATCTAATCCTCTCCTGTGCGATACTGTCTGCTGAGCTGTGTATCTAATCCTCTCCTGTGTGATACTGTCAGCTGAGTTGTGTATCTAATCCTATCCTGTGTGATACCATCTGCTGAGCTGTGTATCTAATCCTTTCCTGTGTGATACTGTCTGCTGAGCTGTGTATCTAATCCTCTCCTGTGTGATACCGTCTGCTGAGCCGTGTATATAATCCTCTCCTGTGTGATACTGTCTGCTGAGCTATGTATCTAATCCTCTCCTGTGTGATACTGTTTGCTGAGCTGTGTATCTAATCCTCTCCTGTGTGATACTGTCTGCTGAGCCATGTATATAATCCTCTCCTGTGTGATATTGTCAGTTGAGCTGTGTATATTATCCTGTCCTGTGTGATACTGTCTGCTGAGCAGTGTATCTAATTCCATCCTGTTTGATACCATCTGCTGATCTGTGTATCTAATCCTCTCCTGTGTGATACTGTCTGCTGAGCCGTGTATCTAATCCTATCCTGTGTGATACTGTCTGCTGAGCTGTGTATCTAATCCCCTCCTGTGTGATTCTGTCTGCTGAGAAGTGTATCTAATCCTATGCTGTGTGATACTGTCTGCTGAGCTGTGTATCTAATCCTATGCTGTGTATCTAATCATCTCCTGTGTGATAATGTCTGCTGAGCCGTGTATCTAATCCTATCCTGTGTGATACTGTCAGCTGAGCTGTGTATCTAATCCTATCCTGTGTAATACCATCTGCTGAGCAGTGTATCTAATCCTATCCTGTGTGATACTGTCTGCTGAGCTGTGTATCTAATCCTCTCCTGTGTGATACTGTCTGCTGAGCCGTGTATCTAATCCTCTCCTGTGTGATACTGTGTGCTGAGCTGTGTATCTAATCCTCTCCTGTGCGTTACTGTCTGCTGAGCTGTGTATCTAATCCTCTCCTGTGTGATACTGTCAGCTGAGCTGTGTATCTAATCCACTCCTGTGTGATACTATCTGCTGAGCTTTGTATCTAATCCTCTCCTGTGTGATACTGTCTGCTGAGCTTTGTATCTAATCCTGTCCTGTGTGATACTGTCTGCTGAGCTGTGTATCTAATCCTCTCTTGTGTGATACTGTCTGCTGAGCTGTGTATCTAATCCTGTCCTATGTTATACTGTCAGCTGAGCTGTGTATCTAATCCTCTCCTGTGTGATACTGTCTGCTGAGCTGTGCATCTAATCCTGTCCTGTGTGATACCGTCTGCTGAGCTATGTATCTAATCCTTTCCTGTGTGATACTGTCTGTTGAGCTGTGTATCTAATCCTCTCCTGTGCGATACTGTCTGCTGAGCCATGTATCTAATCCTCTCCTGTGCGATACCGTCTGCTGAGCAGTGTGTCTAATCCTTTCCTGTGCGATACTGTCTGCTGAGCTGTGTGTCTAATCCTCTCCTGTGTGATACTGTCTGCTGAGCAGTGTATCTAATCTTATACTGTGTGATACTGTCTCCTGAACTGTGTATCTAATCCCCTCCTGTGTGATACTGTCTGCTGAGCTGTGTATCTAATCCTCTCCTGTGTGATACTGTCTGCTAAGCCGTGTATCTAATCCTATCCTGTGTGATACTGTCTGCTGAGCTGTGTATCTAATCCTCTCCTGTGTGATACTGTCTGCTAAGCCGTGTATCTAATCCTATCCTGTGTGATACTGTCTGCTGAGCAGTGTATCTAATCTTATACTGTGTGATACTGTCTCCTGAGCTGTGTATCTAATCCCCTCCTGTGTGATACTGTCTGCTGAGCTGTGTATCTAATCCTCTCCTGTGTGATACTGTCTGCTAAGCCGTGTATCTAATCCTATCCTGTGTGATACTATCTGCAGAGCAGTGTATCTAATCCTATCCTGTGTGATACTGTCTGCTGAGCTGTGTATCTAATCCTCTCCTGTGTGATACTGTCTGCTGAGTCGTGTATCTAATCCTCTCCTGTGTGATACTGTGTGCTGAGCTGTGTATCTAATCCTCTCCTGTGCGTTACTGTCTGCTGAGCTGTGTATCTAATCCTCTCCTGTGTGATACTGTCTGCTGAGCTGTGTATCTAATCCTCTCCTGTGTGATTCTGTCTGCTGAGCCGTGTATCTAATCCCATCCTGTGTGATACTGTCTGCTGAGCTGTGTATCTAATCATGTTATGTGTGATACTGTCTGCTGAGCTGTGTATCTAATCGTCTCCTGTGTGATACTGTCTGATGAACTGTATCTAATCCTATCTTTCGTGATACTGTCTGCTGATCCGTGTATCTAATCCACTCCTGTGTGATACTGTCTGATGAACTGTGTATCTAATCCTGTCCTATGTGATACTGTCAGCTGAGCTGTGTATCTAATCCTCTCCTGTGTGATACTGTCTGCTGAGCTGTGCATCTAATCCTGTCCTGTGTGATACCGTCTGCTGAGCTATGTATCTAATCCTTTCCTGTGTGATACCATCTGCTGAGCTGTGTATCTAATCCTCTCCTGTGTGATACTGTCTGTGGAGCCGTGTATCTAATCCTCTCCTGTGCAAAACCGTCTGCTGAGCTTTGTATCTAATCCTCTCCTGTGTGATACTGTCTGCTGAGCAGTGTATCTAATCTTATACTGTGTGATACTGTCTGCTGAGCTGTGTATCTAATCCTCTCCTGTGTGATACTGTCTGCTGAGCTGTGTATCTAATCCTCTCCTGTGTGATACTGTCTGCTGAGCCGTGTATCTAATGCTATGCTGTGATAATCTGCTGAGCAGTGTATCTAATCTTATACTCTGTGATACTGTCTTCTGAGCTGTGTATCTAATCCCCTCCTGTTTGATACTGTCTGCTGAGCTGTGTATCTAATCCTCTCCTGTGTGATACTGTCTGCTGAGCAGTGTATCTAATCTTATACTGTGTGGAACTGTCTGCTGAGCTGTGTATCTAATCCCCTCCTGTGTGATACTGTCTGCTGAGCCGTGTATCTAATCCTCTCCTGTGTGATACTGTCTGCTGAGCAGTGTATCTAATCTTATACTGTGTGATACTGTCTGCTGAGCTGTGTATCTAATCCTCTCCTGTGTGATACTGTCTGCTGAGCTGTGAATCTAATCATCTCCTGTGTGATACTGTCTGCTGAGCCGTGTATCTAATCCTATGCTGTGATAATCTGCTGAGCAGTGTATCTAATCTTATACTGTGTGATACTGTCTTCTGAGCTGTGTATCTAATCCCCTCCTGTTTGTTAGTGTCTGCTGAGCTGTGTATCTAATCCTCTCCTGTGTGATACTGTCTGCTGAGCAGTGTATCTAATCTTATACTGTGTGGTACTGTCTGCTGAGCTGTGTATCTAATCCCCTCCTGTGTGATACTGTCTGCTGAGCCGTGTATCTAATCCTCTCCTGTGTGATACCGTCTGCTGAGCTATGTATCTAATCCTGTCCTGTGTGATACTGTCTGCTGAGCTGTGTATGTATCTAATCCCCTCCTCTGTGATAATGTCTGCTGAGCTGTGTATCTAATCCTCTCCTGTGTGATAATGTCTGCTGAGCTGTGTATCTAATCCTGTCCTGTGTGATACCGTCTGCTGAGCTGTGTATCTAATCCTATCCTGTGTGATACTATCTGATGAGCCGTGTATCTAATCCTCTCCTGTGTGATACTGTCTGCTGAGCTGTGTATCTAATCCTACCCTGTATGATACTGTCTGCTGAGCCGTGTATCTAATCCTCTCCTGTGTCATACTGTCTGCTGAGCCGTGTATCTAATCCTCTCCTGTGTGATACTGTCTGCTGAGCTGTGTATCTAATCCTCTCCTGTGTGATACTGTCTGCTGAGCCGTGTATCTAATCCTCTCCTGTGTCATACTGTCTGCTGAGCCGTGTATCTAATCCTCTCCTGTGTGATACTGTCTGCTGAGCTGTATCTCTAATCCTCTCCTGTGTGATACCATCTGCTGAGCCGTGTATCTAATCCTCTCCTGTGTGATACTGTCTGCTGAGCCGTGTATCTAATCCTCTCCTGTGTGATACTGTCTGCTGAGCCGTGTATCTAATCCTCTCCTGTGTGATACTGTCTACTGAGCATTGTATCTAATCCTCTCCTGTGTGATACTGTCTGCTGAGCAGTGTTTCTAATCCTCTCCTGTGTGATACTGTGTGCTGAGCCGTGTATCTAATCCTCTCCTGTGTGATACTGTCTGCTGAGCTGTGTATCTAATCTTCTCCTGTGTGATACTGTCTGCTGAGCTGTGTATCTAATCTTCTCCTGTGTGATACTGTCTGCTGAGCTGTGTATCTAATCCTATTCGGTGTGATACTGTCTGCTGAGCTGTGTATCTAATCCTATTCGGTGTGATACTGTCTGCTGAGCTGTGTATCTAATCCTATCCGGTGTGATACTGTCTGCTGAGCTGTGTATCTAATCCTATCCGGTGTGATACTGTCTGCTGAGCTGTGTATCTAATCCTACCCTGTATGATACTGTCTGCTGAGCCGTGTATCTAATCCTCTCCTGTGTCATACTGTCTGCTGAGCCATGTATCTAATCCTCTCCTGTGTGATACTGTCTGCTGAGCTGTGTATCTAATCCTCTCCTGTGTGATACTGTCTGCTGAGCCGTGTATCTAATCTTCTCCTGTGTGATACTGTCTGCTGAGCTGTGTATCTAATCCTATTCGGTGTGATACTGTCTGCTGAGCTGTGTATCTAATCCTATTCGGTGTGATACTGTCTGCTGAGCTGTGTATCTATTCCTATCCGGTGTGATACTGTCTGCTGAGCTGTGTATCTAATCCTATCCGGTGTGATACTGTCTGCTGAGCTGTGTATCTAATCCTACCCTGTATGATACTGTCTGCTGAGCCGTGTATCTAATCCTCTCCTGTGTCATACTGTCTGCTGAGCCGTGTATCTAATCCTCTCCTGTGTCATACTGTCTGCTGAGCCGTGTATCTAATCCTCTCCTGTGTGATACTGTCTGCTGAGCTGTGTATCTAATCCTCTCCTGTGTGATACTGTCTGCTGAGCCGTGTATCTAATCCTCTCCTGTGTCATACTGTCTGCTGAGCCGTGTATCTAATCCTCTCCTGTGTGATACTGTCTGCTGAGCTGTATCTCTAATCCTCTCCTGTGTGCTACTGTCTGCTGAGCTGTGTATCTAATCCTATCCGGTGTGATACTGTCTGCTGAGCTGTGTATCTAATCCTACCCTGTATGATACTGTCTGCTGAGCCGTGTATCTAATCCTCTCCTGTGTCATACTTTCTGCTGAGCTGTATCTCTAATCCTCTCCTGTGTGATACTGTCTGCTGAGCTGTGTATCTAATCCTCTCCTGTGTGATACTGTCTGCTGAGCCGTGTATCTAATCCTCTCCTGTGTGATACTGTCTGCTGAGCCGTGTATCTAATCCTCTCCTGTGTGATACTGTCTACTGAGCATTGTATCTAATCCTCTCCTGTGTGATACTGTCTGCTGAGCAGTGTTTCTAATCTTCTCCTGTGTGATACTGTCTGCTGAGCTGTGTATCTAATCTTCTCCTGTGTGATACTGTCTGTTGAGCTGTGTATCTAATCCTATTCGGTGTGATACTGTCTGCTGAGCTGTGTATCTAATCCTATTCGGTGTGATACTGTCTGCTGAGCTGTGTATCTAATCCTATCCGGTGTGATACTGTCTGCTGAGCTGTGTATCTAATCCTATCCGGTGTGATACTGTCTGCTGAGCTGTGTATCTAATCTTCTCCTGTGTGATACTGTCTGCTGAGCTGTGTATCTAATCTTCTCCTGTGTGATACTGTCTGCTGAGCTGTGTATCTAATCCTATCCGGTGTGATACTGTCTGCTGAGCTGTGTATCTAATCCTATCCGGTGTGATACTGTCTGCTGAGCTGTGTATCTAATCCTCTCCTGTGTGATACTGTCTGCTGAGCTGTGTATCTAATCTTCTCCTGTGTGATACTGTCTGCTGAGCTGTGTATCTAATCTTCTCCTGTGTGATACTGTCTGCTGAGCTGTGTATCTAATCCTATTCGGTGTGATACTGTCTGCTGAGCTGTGTATCTAATCCTATCCAGTGTGATACTGTCTGCTGAGCTGTGTATCTAATCCTATCCGGTGTGATACTGTCTGCTGAGCTGTGTATCTAATCCTACCCTGTATGATACTGTCTGCTGAGACGTGTATCTAATCCTCTCCTGTGTCATACTGTCTGCTGAGCCATGTATCTAATCCTCTCCTGTGTGATACTGTCTGCTGAGCTGTGTATCTAATCCTCTCCTGTGTGATACTGTCTGCTGAGCCGTGTATCTAATCTTCTCCTGTGTGATACTGTCTGCTGAGCTGTGTATCTAATCCTATTCGGTGTGATACTGTCTGCTGAGCTGTGTATCTAATCCTATTCGGTGTGATACTGTCTGCTGAGCTGTGTATCTAATCCTATCCGGTGTGATACTGTCTGCTGAGCTGTGTATCTAATCCTATCCGGTGTGATACTGTCTGCTGAGCTGTGTATCTAATCCTACCCTGTATGATACTGTCTGCTGAGCCGTGTATCTAATCCTCTCCTGTGTCATACTGTCTGCTGAGCCGTGTATCTAATCCTCTCCTGTGTCATACTGTCTGCTGAGCCGTGTATCTAATCCTCTCCTGTGTGATACTGTCTGCTGAGCTGTGTATCTAATCCTCTCCTGTGTGATACTGTCTGCTGAGCCGTGTATCTAATCCTCTCCTGTGTCATACTGTCTGCTGAGCCGTGTATCTAATCCTCTCCTGTGTGATACTGTCTGCTGAGCTGTATCTCTAATCCTCTCCTGTGTGATACTGTCTGCTGAGCTGTGTATCTAATCCTATCCGGTGTGATACTGTCTGCTGAGCTGTGTATCTAATCCTACCCTGTATGATACTGTCTGCTGAGCCGTGTATCTAATCCTCTCCTGTGTCATACTGTCTGCTGAGCTGTATCTCTAATCCTCTCCTGTGTGATACCATCTGCTGAGCCGTGTATCTAATCCTCTCCTGTGTGATACTGTCTGCTGAGCCGTGTATCTAATCCTCTCCTGTGTGATACTGTCTACTGAGCATTGTATCTAATCCTCTCCTGTGTGATACTGTCTGCTGAGCAGTGTTTCTAATCTTCTCCTGTGTGATACTGTCTGCTGAGCTGTGTATCTAATCTTCTCCTGTGTGATACTGTCTGCTGAGCTGTGTATCTAATCCTATTCGGTGTGATACTGTCTGCTGAGCTGTGTATCTAATCCTATTCGGTGTGATACTGTCTGCTGAGCTGTGTATCTAATCCTATCCGGTGTGATACTGTCTGGTGAGCTGTGTATCTAATCCTATCCGGTGTGATACTGTCTGCTGAGCTGTGTATCTAATCTTCTCCTGTGTGATACTGTCTGCTGAGCTGTGTATCTAATCTTCTCCTGTGTGATACTGTCTCCTGAGCTGTATCTCTAATCCTATCCGGTGTGATACTGTCTGCTGAGCCGTGTATATAATCCTATCCGGTGTGATACTGTCTGCTGAGCTGTGTATCTAATCCTATCCGGTGTGATACTGTCTGCTGAGCTGTGTATCTAATCCTCTCCTGTGTGATACTGTCTGCTGAGCTGTGTATCTAATCTTCTCCTATGTGATACTGTCTGCTGAGCTGTGTATCTAATCCTATCCGGTGTGATACTGTGTGCTGAGCAGTGTATCTAATCCTCTCCTGTGTGATACTGTCTGCTGAGCCATGTATCTAATCTTCTCCTGTGTGATACTGTCTGCTGAGCTGTGTATCTAATCTTCTCCTGTGTGATACTGTCTGCTGAGCTGTGTATCTAATCCTATCCGGTGTGATACTGTCTGCTGAGCTGTGTATCTAATCCTATTCGGTGTGATACTGTCTGCTGAGCTGTGTATCTAATCCTATCCGGTGTGATACTGTCTGCTGAGCTGTGTATCTAATCCTATCCGGTGTGATACTGTCTGCTGAGCTGTGTATCTAATCCTATCCGGTGTGATACTGTCTGCTGAGCCGTGTATCTAATCCTCTCCTGTGTCATACTGTCTGCTGAGCCGTGTATCTAATCCTCTCCTGTGTGATACTGTCTGCTGAGCTATGTATCTAATCCTCTCCTGTGTGATACTGTCTGCTGAGCCGTGTATCTAATCCTCTCCTGTGTCATACTGTCTGCTGAGCCGTGTATCTAATCCTCTCCTGTGTGATACTGTCTGCTGAGCTGTATCTCTAATCCTCTCTTGTGTGATACTGTCTGCTGAGCTGTGTATCTAATCCTCTCCTGTGCGATACTGTCTGCTGAGCTGTGTATCTAATCCTCTCCTGTGTGATACTGTCAGCTGAGTTGTGTATCTAATCCTATCCTGTGTGATACCATCTGCTGAGCTGTGTATCTAATCCTTTCCTGTGTGATACTGTCTGCTGAGCTGTGTATCTAATCCTCTCCTGTGTGATACCGTCTGCTGAGCCGTGTATATAATCCTCTCCTGTGTGATACTGTCTGCTGAGCTATGTATCTAATCCTCTCCTGTGTGATACTGTTTGCTGAGCTGTGTATCTAATCCTCTCCTGTGTGATACTGTCTGCTGAGCCATGTATATAATCCTCTCCTGTGTGATATTGTCAGTTGAGCTGTGTATATTATCCTGTCCTGTGTGATACTGTCTGCTGAGCAGTGTATCTAATTCCATCCTGTTTGATACCATCTGCTGATCCGTGTATCTAATCCTCTCCTGTGTGATACTGTCTGCTGAGCCGTGTATCTAATCCTATCCTGTGTGATACTGTCTGCTGAGCTGTGTATCTAATCCTCTCCTGTGTGATACTGACTGCTGTGCTGTGTATCTAATCCTATGCTGTGTGATACTGTCTGCTGAGCTGTGTATCTAATCCTATGCTGTGTGATACTGTCTGCTGAGCTGTATCTCTAATCCTACCCTGTGTGATACTGTCTGCTCAACCGTGTATCTAATCCTCTCCTGTGTGATACCGTCTGCTGAGCAGTGTATCTAATCCTCTCCTGTGTGATACCGGCTGCTGAGCTGTGTATCTAATCCTCTCCTGTGCGATACTCTCTGCTGAGCTGTGTATCTAATCCTTTCCTGTGTGATACTGTTTGCTGAGCTGTGTATGTAATCCTCTGTGTGATACTGTCTGATGAGCTGTGTATCTAATCCTCTCCTGTGTGATACTGTCTGCTGAGCTGTGTATCTAATCCTCTCCTGTGTGATACTGTCTGATGAACTGTGTATCTAATCCTATCCTGTGTGATACTGTCTGCTGAGCCGTGTATCTAATCCCGCCCTGTGCGATACTGTCTGCTGAGCCGTGTATCTAATCCACCCGTGTGATACAGTCTGCTGAGCTGTGTATCTAATCCTATGCTGTGTGATACTGTCTGCTGAGCTGTGTATCTAATCCTCTCCTGTGTGATACTGTCTGATGAACTGTGTTTCTAATCCTCTCCTGTGTGATACTGTCTGCTGAGCTGAGTATCTAATCCTCTCCTGTGATACTGTCTGCTGAGCTGTGTATCTAATCCTCTCCTGTGTGATACTGTCTGCTGAGCTGTGTATCTAATCCTCTCCTGTGTGATACTGTCAGCTGAGCTGTGTATCTAATCCTCTCCTGTGTGATACTGTCTGCTGAGCTGTGTATCTAATCCTCTCCTATGTGATACTGTCTGCTAAGCTGTGTATCTAATCCTCTCCTGTGTGATACTGTCTGATGAGCTGTGTATCTAATCCTCTTCTGTGTGACTCTGTCTGCTGAGCCGTGTATCTAATCCTCTCCTGTGTGATACTGTGTTCTGAGATGTGTATCTTATCCTATCCTGTGTGATACTGGCTGATGAACTGTGTATCTAATCCTATCTTGTGTGATACCATCTGCTGAGTCGTGTATCTAATCCCGCCCTGTGCGATACTGTCTGCTGAGCCGTGTATCTAATCCACTCCTGTGTGATACTGTCTGATGAACTGTGTATCTAATCCTCTCCTGTGTGATACTGTCTGCTGAGCGGTGTATCTAATCATCTCCTGTGTGATACTGTCTGCTGAGCTGTGTATCTAATCCTCTCCTGTGTGATACTGTCTGCTGAGCTGTTTATCTAATCCACTCCTTTGTGATACTGTCTGCTGAGCTGTGTATCTAATCTTGTCCTGTGTGATACCGTCTGCTGAGCTATGCATCTAATCCTGTCCTGTGTGATACCGTCTGCTGAGCAGTGTATCTAAACCTATCCTGTGTGATACCAGCTGCTGAGCTGTGTATCTAATCCTATCCTTTGTGATACTGTCTGCTGAGCTGTGTATCTAATCCTGTCCTGTGTGATACAGTCCGCTGAGCTATGTATCTAATCCTCTCCTGTGCGATATTCTCCGCTGAGCTATGTATCTAATCCTCTCCTGTGCGATATTCTCTGCTGAGCTGTGTATCTAATCCTCTCCTGTGTGATACTGTCTGCTGAGCTGTGCATCTAATCCTATCCTGTGTGATACTATCTGCTGAGCAGTGTATCTAATCCTATCCTGTGTGATACTGTCTGCTGAGCCGTGTATCTAATCCCGCCCTGTGCGATACTGTCTGCTGAGCTCTGTATCTAATCCTATCCTGTGTGATACTGTCTGCTGAGCTGTGTATCTAATCCCGCCCTGTGCGATACTGTCTGCTGAGCCGTGTATCTAATCCACTCCTGTGTGATACTGTCTGATGAACTGTGTATCTAATCCTATCCTGTGTGATACTGTCTGCTGAGCCGTGTATCTATTTCCGCCCTGTGCGATACTGTCTGCTGAGCCGTGTATCTAATCCACTCCTGTGTGATACTATCTGCTGAGCTTTGTATCTAATCCTGTGCTGTGTGATACTGTCTGCTGAGCCGTGTATCTAATCCACTCCTGTGTGATACTATCTGCTGAGCTTTGTATCTAATCCTGTGCTGTGTGATACTGTCAACTGAGTTGTGTATCTAATCCTATCCTGTGTGATACCATCTGCTGAGCTGTGTATCTAATCCTTTCCTGTGTGATACTGTCTGCTGAGCTGTGTATCTAATCCTCTCCTGTGTGATACTGTCTGCTGAGCTATGTATCTAATCCTCTCCTGTGTGATACTGTTTGCTGAGCTGTGTATCTAATCCTTTCCTGTGTGATACTGCCTGCAGAGCTGGGTATCTAAGCCTATCCTGTGTGATACTGTCTGCTGAGCCATGTATATAATCCTATCCTGTGTGATACTGTCTGCTGATCTGTATATCTAATCCTATCCTGTGTGATATTGTCAGCTGAGCTGTGTATCTAATCCTCTCCTGTGTGATACCATCTGCTGAGCTGTGTATATAATCCTATCCTGTGTGATACTGTCTGCTGATCTGTATATCTAATCCTATCCGGTGTGATACTGTCTGCTGAGCTGTGTATCTAATCCTCTCCTGTGTGATACTGTCTGCTGAGCCATGTATATAATCCTATCCGGTGTGATACTGTCTGCTGAGCTGTGTATCTAATCCTTTCCTGTGTGATACTGTCTGCTGATCTGTATATCTAATCCTATCCGGTGTGATACTGTCTGCTGAGCTGTGTATCTAATCCTCTCCTGTGTGATACTGTCTGCTGAGCTGTGTATCAAATCCTCTCCTGTGTGATACTGACTGCTGTGCTGTGTATCTAATCCTATGCTGTGTGATACTGTCTGCTGAGCTGTGTATCTAATCCTATGCTGTGTGATACTGTCTGCTGAGCTGTATCTCTAATCCTACCCTGTGTGATACTGTCTGCTCAACCGTGTATCTAATCCTCTCCTGTGTGATACCGTCTGCTGAGCAGTGTATCTAATCCTCTCCTGTGTGATACCGACTGCTGAGCTGTGTATCTAATCCTCTCCTGTGCGATACTGTCTGCTGAGCTGTGTATCTAATCCTCTCCTGTGTGATACTGTCAGCTGAGCTGTGTATCTAATCCTCTCCTGTGTGATACTGTCTGCTGAGCTGTGTATCTAATCCTGTCCTGTGTGATACTGTCTGATGAGCTATGTATCTAATCCTCTCCTGTGCGATACTGTCTGCTGAGCTGTGTATCTAATCCTCTCCTGTGTGATACTGTCAGCTGAGCTGTGTATCTAATCCTCTCCTGTGTGATACTGTCTGCTGAGCTGTGTATCTAATCCTGTCCTGTGTGATACTGTCTGATGAGCTATGTATCTAATCTTCTCCTGTGCGATACTGTCTGATGAGCCGTGTATCTAATCCTCTCCTGTGTGATACTGTCTGCTGAGCCGCGTATCTAATCCTCTCCTGTGTGATACTGTCTGCTGAGCTGTGTATCTAATCCTCTCCTGTGTGATACTGTCTGCTGAGCCGTGTATCTAATCCTACCCTGTGTGATACTGTCTGCTGAACCGTGTATCTAATCCTGCCCTGTGTGATACTGTCTGCTGAGCAGTGTATCTAATTCTATCATGTGTGATACCATCTGCTGAGCTGTGTATCTAATCCTCTCCTGTGTGATACTGTCTGCTGAGCTGTGTATCAAATCCTCTCCTGTGTGATACTGTCTGCTGAGCCGTGTATCTAATCCTACCCTGTGTGATACTGTCTGCTGAACCGTGTATCTAATCCTGCCCTGTGTGATACTGTCTGCTGAGCAGTGTATCTAATCCTATCCTGTGTGATACCATCTGCTGAGCTGTGTATCTAATCCTCTCCTGTGTGATGCTGTCTGCTGAGTCGTGTATCTAATCCTCTCCTGTGTGATACTGTCTGCTGAGCTGTGTATCAAATCCTCTCCTGTGTGATACTGTCTGCTGAGCTGTGTATCTAATCCTATGCTGTGTGATTCTATCAGCTGAGCTGTGTATCTAATCCTCTCCTGTGATACTGTCTGCTGAGCCATGTATCTAATCCTCTCCTGTGTGATACTGTCTGCTGAGCTGTGTATCAAATCCTCTCCTGTGTGATACTGTCTGCTGAGCCGTGTATCTAATCCTACCCTGTGTGATACTGTCTGCTGAACCGTGTATCTAATCCTGCCCTGTGTGATACTGTCTGCTGAGCTGTGTATCTAATCCTATCCTGTGTGATACCATCTGCTGAGCCGTGTAACTAATCCTCTCCTGTGTGATACTGTCTGCTGAGCCCTGTATCTAATCATATCCTGTGTGATACCATCTGCTGAGCAGTGTATCTAAACCTATCCTGTGTGATACCAGCTGCTGAGCTGTGTATCTAATCCTATCCTTTGTGATACTGTCTGCTGAGCTGTGTATCTAATCCTCTCCTGTGTGATACTATCTGCTGAGCAGTGTATCTAATCCTCTGCTTTGTGATACTGTCTGCTGAGCCGTGTATCTAATCCTCTACTGTGTGATACTATCTGCTGAGCAGTGTATCTAATCCTATCTTGTGGGATACCATCTGCTGAGCTGTGTATCTAATCCTCTCCTGTGTGATAATGTCTGCTGAGCCGTGTATCTAATCCTCTCCTGTGTGATACTGTCTGCTGAGCTGTGTATCTAATCCTGTCCTGTGTGATACAGTCCGCTGAGCTATGTATCTAATCCTCTCCTGTGCGATACTGTCTGCTAAGCTGTGCATCTAATCCTATCCTGTGTGATACTATCTGCTGAGCAGTGTATCTAATCCTATCCTGTGTGATACTGTCTGCTGAGCTGTGTATCTAATCCCGCCCTGTGCGATACTGTCTGCTGAGCCGTGTATCTAATCCACTCCTGTGTGATACTGTCTGATGAACTGTGTATCTAATCCTATCCTGTGTGATACTGTCTGCTGAGCCGTGTATCTAATCATATCCTGTGTGATACTGTCTGCTGAGCTGTGTATCTAATCCTCTCCTGTGTGATACTGTCTGCTGAGCTTTGTATCTAATCCTGTCCTGTGTGATACTGTCTGCTGAGCTGTGTATCTAATCCTCTCTTGTGTGATACTGTCTGCTGAGCTGTGTATCTAATCCTCTCCTGTGCGATACTGTCTGCTGAGCCGTGTATCTAATCCTCTCCTGTGTGATACTGTCAGCTGAGTTGTGTATCTAATCCTATCCTGTGTGATACCATCTGCTGAGCTGTGTATCTAATCCTTTCCTGTGTGATACTGTCTGCTGAGCTGTGTATCTAATCCTCTCCTGTGTGATACCGTCTGCTGAGCCGTGTATCTAATCCTCTCCTGTGTGAAACTGTCTGCTGAGCTATGTATCTAATCCTCTCCTGTGTGATACTGTTTGCTGAGCTGTGTATCTAATCCTTTCCTGTGTGATACTGCCTGCTGAGCTGTGTATCTAAGCCTATCCTGTGTGATACTGTCTGCTGAGCCATGTATATAATCCTCTACTGTGTGATACTGTCAGGTGAGCTGTGTATCTAATCCTCTCCTGTGTGATATTGTCAGTTGAGCTGTGTATATAATCCTGTCCTGTGTGATACTGTCTGCTGAGCAGTGTATCTAATTCCATCCTGTTTGATACCATCTGCTGATCCGTGTATCTAATCCTCTCCTGTGTGATACTGTCTGCTGAGCTGTGTATCAAATCCTCTCCTATGTGATACTGACTGCTGTGCTGTGTATCTAATCCTATGCTGTGTGATACTGTCTGCTGAGCTGTGTATCTAATCCTATGCTGTGTGATACTGTCTGCTGAGCTGTATCTCTAATCCTACCCTGTGTGATACTGTCTGCTCAACCGTGTATCTAATCCTTTCCTGTGTGATACTGTCTGCTGAGCTGTGTATCTAATCCTCTCCTGTGTGATACTGTCTGCTGAGCTATGTATCTAATCCTCTCCTGTGTGATACTGTTTGCTGAGCTGTGTATCTAATCCTTTCCTGTGTGATACTGCCTGCAGAGCTATGTATCTAAGCCTATCCTGTGTGATACTGTCTGCTGAGCTGTGTATCTAATCCTATCCTGTGTGATACTGTCTGCTGAGCTGTGTATCTAATCCTCTCCTGTGTGATACTGTCTGCTGAGCTGTGTATCAAATCCTCTCCTGTGTGATACTGACTGCTGTGCTGTGTATCTAATCCTATGCTGTGTGATACTGTCTGCTGAGCTGTGTATCTAATCCTATGCTGTGTGATACTGTCTGCTGAGCTGTATCTCTAATCCTACCCTGTGTGATACTGTCTGCTCAACCGTGTATCTAATCCTCTCCTGTGTGATACCGTCTGCTGAGCAGTGTATCTAATCCTCTCCTGTGTGATACCGGCTGCTGAGCTGTGTATCTAATCCTCTCCTGTGCGATACTGTCTGCTGAGCTGTGTATCTAATCCTCTCCTGTGTGATACTGTCAGCTGAGCTGTGTATCTAATCCTCTCCTGTGTGATACTGTCTGCTGAGCTGTGTATCTAATCCTGTCCTGTGTGATACTGTCTGATGAGCTATGTATCTAATCCTCTCCTGTGCGATACTGTCTGCTGAGCTGTGTATCTAATCCTCTCCTGTGTGATACTGTCAGCTGAGCTGTGTATCTCATCCTCTCCTGTGTGATACTGTCTGCTGAGCCGTGTATCTAATCCTGTCCTGTGTGATACTGTCTGATGAGCTATGTATCTAATCCTCTCCTGTGTGATACTGTCTGCTGAGCTGTGTATCTAATCCTGTCCTGTGTGATACTGTCTGATGAGCTATGTATCTAATCCTATCCTGTGCGATACTGTCTGATGAGCCGTGTATCTAATCCTCTCCTGTGTGATACTGTCTGCTGAGCTGTGCATCTAATCCTCTCCTGTGTGATACTATCTGCTGAGCCGTGTATCTAATCCTCTCCTGTGTGATACTGTCTGCTGAGCCGTGTATCTAATCCTCTCCTGTGTGATACTGTCTGCTGAGCTGTGTATCTAATCCTCTCCTGTGTGATACTGTCTGCTGAGCCGTGTATCTAATCCTACCCTGTGTGATACTGTCTGCTGAACCGTGTATCTAATCCTGCCCTGTGTGATACTGTCTGCTGAGCAGTGTATCTAATTCTATCCTGTGTGATACCATCTGCTGAGCTGTGTATCTAATCCTCTCCTGTGTGATACTGTCTGCTGAGCTGTGTATCAAATCCTCTCCTGTGTGATACTGTCTGCTGAGCCGTGTATCTAATCCTACCCTGTGTGATACTGTCTGCTGAACCGTGTATCGAATCCTGCCCTGTGTGATACTGTCTGCTGAGCTGTGTATCAAATCCTCTCCTGTGTGATACTGTCTGCTGAGCTGTGTATCAAATCCTCTCCTGTGTGATGCTGTCTGCTGAGCCATGTATCTAATCCTCTCCTGTGTGATACTGTCTGCTGAGCTGTGTATCAAATCCTCTCCTGTGTGATACTGTCTGCTGAGCCGTGTATCTAATCCTACCCTGTGTGATACTGTCTGCTGAACCGTGTATCTAATCCTGCCCTGTGTGATACTGTCTGCTGAGCTGTGTAACTAATCCTCTCCTGTGTGATACTGTCTGCTGAGCCCTGTATCTAATCATATCCTGTGTGATACCATCTGCTGAGCAGTGTATCTAAACCTATCCTGTGTGATACCAGCTGCTGAGCTGTGTATCTAATCCTATCCTTTGTGATACTGTCTGCTGAGCTGTGTATCTAATCCTCTCCTTGTGATACTATCTGCTGAGCAGTGTATCTAATCCTCTCCTTTGTGATACTGTCTGCTGAGCCGTGTATCTAATCCTCTACTGTGTGATACTATCTGCTGAGCAGTGTATCTAATCCTATCTTGTGTGATACCATCTGCTGAGCTGTGTATCTAATCCTCTCCTGTGTGATAATGTCTGCTGAGCCGTGTATCTAATCCTTTCCTGTGTGATACTGTCTGCTGAGCTGTGTATCTAATCCTGTCCTGTGTGATACAATCCGCTGAGCTATGTATCTAATCCTCTCCTGTGCGATACTGTCTGCTGAGCTGTGCATCTAATCCTATCCTGTGTGATACTATCTGCTGAGCAGTGTATCTAATCCTATCCTGTGTGATACTGTCTGCTGAGCCGTGTATCTAATCCCGCCCTGTGCGATACTGTCTGCTGAGCCGTGGATCTAATCCACTCCTGTGTGATACTGTCTGCTGAGCTGTGTATCTAATCCCGCCCTGTGCGATACTGTCTGCTGAGCCGTGTATCTAATCCACTCCTGTGTGATACTGTCTGATGAACTGTGTATCTAATCTTATCCTGTGTGATACTGTCTGCTGAGCCGTGTATCTAATCATATCCTGTGTGATACTGTCTGCTGAGCTGTGTATCTAATCCACTCCTGTGTGATACTATCTGCTGAGCTTTGTATCTAATCCTCTCCTGTGTGATACTGTCTGCTGAGCTTTGTATTTAATCCTGTCCTGTGTGATACTGTCTGCTGAGCTGTGTATCTAATCCTCTCTTGTGTGATACTGTCTGCTGAGCTGTGTATCTAATCCTCTCCTGTGCGATACTGTCTGCTGAGCCGTGTATCTAATCCTCTCCTGTGTGATACAGTCAGCTGAGTTGTGTATCTAATCCTATCCTGTGTGATACCATCTGCTGAGCTGTGTATCTAATCCTTTCCTGTGTGATACTGTCTGCTGAGCTGTGTATCTAATCCTCTCCTGTGTGATACTGTCTGCTGAGCTGTGTATCTAATCCTCTCCTGTGTGATACTGTCTGCTGAGCTATGTATCTAATCCTCTCCTGTGTGATACTGTTTGCTGAGCTGTGTATCTAATCCTTTCCTGTGTGATACTGTTTGCTGAGCTGTGTATCTAATCCTTTCCTGTGTGATACTGCCTGCTGAGCTGTGTATCTAATCCTCTCCTGTGTGATACTGTCTGCTGAGCCATGTATATAATCCTCTACTGTGTGATACTGTCAGGTGAGCTGTGTATCTAATCCTCTCCTGTGTGATATTGTCAGTTGAGCTGTGTATATAATCCTGTCCTGTGTGATACTGTCTGCTGAGCAGTGTATCTAATTCCATCCTGTTTGATACCATCTGCTGATCCGTGTATCTAATCCTCTCCTGTGTGATACTGTCTGCTGAGCTGTGTATCAAATCCTCTCCTGTGTGATACTGACTGCTGTGCTGTGTATCTAATCCTATACTGCGTGATACTGTCTGCTGAGCTGTGTATCTAATCCTATGCTGTGTGATACTGTCTGCTGAGCTGTATCTCTAATCCTACCCTGTGTGATACTGTCTGCTCAACCGTGTATCTAATCCTCTCCTGTGTGATACCGTCTGCTGAGCAGTGTATCTAATCCTCTCCTGTGTGATACCGGCTGCTGAGCTGTGTATCTAATCCTCTCCTGTGCGATACTCTCTGCTGAGCTGTGTATCTAATCCTTTCCTGTGTGATACTGTGTGCTGAGCTGTGTATGTAATCCTCTGTGTGATACTGTCTGATGAGCTGTGTATCTAATCCTCTCCTGTGTGATACTGTCTGCTGAGCTGTGTATCTAATCCTCTCCTGTGTGATACTGTCTGATGAACTGTGTATCTAATCCTATCCTGTGTGATACTGTCTGCTGAGCCGTGTATCTAATCCCGCCCTGTGCGATACTGTCTGCTGAGCCGTGTATCTAATCCACCCGTGTGATACAGTCTGCTGAGCTGTGTATCTAATCCTATGCTGTGTGATACTGTCTGCTGAGCTGTGTATCTAATCCTCTCCTGTGTCATACTGTCTGATGAACTGTGTTTCTAATCCTCTCCTGTGTGATACTGTCTGCTGAGCTGAGTATCTAATCCTCTCCTGTGATACTGTCTGCTGAGCTGTGTATCTAATCCTCTCCTGTGTGATACTGTCTGCTGAGCTGTGTATCTAATCCTCTCCTGTGTGATACTGTCAGCTGAGCTGTGTATCTAATCCTCTCCTGTGTGATACTGTCTGCTGAGCTGTGTATCTAATCCTCTCCTGTGTGATACTGTCTGCTGAGCTGTGTATCTAATCCTCTCCTGTGTGATACTGTCTGATGAGCTGTGTATCTAATCCTCTTCTGTGTGACTCTGTCTGCTGAGCCGTGTATCTAATCCTCTCCTGTGTGATACTGTGTGCTGAGATGTGTATCTTATCCTATCCTGTATGATACTGGCTGATGAACTGTGTATCTAATCCTATCTTGTGTGATACCATCTGCTGAGTCGTGTATCTAATCCCGCCCTGTGCGATACTGTCTGCTGAGCCGTGTATCTAATCCACTCCTGTGTGATACTGTCTGATGAACTGTGTATCTAATCCTCTCCTGTGTGATACTGTCTGCTGAGCTGTGTATCTTTACTTCTCCTGTGTGATACTGTCTGCTGAGCTGTTTATCTAATCCACTCCTTTGTGATACTGTCTGCTGAGCTGTGTATCTAATCTTGTCCTGTGTGATACCGTCTGCTGAGCTATGCATCTAATCCTGTCCTGTGTGATACCGTCTGCTGAGCAGTGTATCTAATCTTATCCTGTGATACTGTCTGCTGAGCTGTGTATCTAATCCCCTCCTGTGTGATTCTGTCTGCTGAGAAGTGTATCTAATCCTATGCTGTGTGATACTGTCTGCTGAGCTGTGTATCTAATCCTATGCTGTGTATCTAATCATCTCCTGTGTGATAATGTCTGCTGAGCCGTGTATCTAATCCTATCCTGTGTGATACTGTCAGCTGAGCTGTGTATCTAATCCTATCCTGTGTAATACCATCTGCTGAGCAGTGTATCTAATCCTATCCTGTGTGATACTGTCTGCTGAGCTGTGTATCTAATCCTCTCCTGTGTGATACTGTCTGCTGAGCCGTGTATCTAATCCTCTCCTGTGTGATACTGTGTGCTGAGCTGTGTATCTAATCCTCTCCTGTGCGTTACTGTCTGCTGAGCTGTGCATCTAATCCTCTCCTGTGTGATACTGTCAGCTGAGCTGTGTATCTAATCCTATCCTGTGTAATACCATCTGCTGAGCAGTGTATCTAATCCTCTCCTGTGTGATACTGTCTGCTGTGTCATATATCTAATCCCGCCCTGTGCGATACTGTCTGCTGAGCCGTGTATCTAATCCACTCCTGTGTGATACTGTCTGATGAACTGTGTATCTAATCCTGTCCTATGTGATACTGTCAGCTGAGCTGTGTATCTAATCCTCTCCTGTGTGATACTGTCTGCTGAGCTGTGCATCTAATCCTGTCCTGTGTGATACCGTCTGCTGAGCTATGTATCTAATCCTTTCCTGTGTGATACTGTCTGTTGAGCTGTGTATCTAATCCTCTCCTGTGCGATACTGTCTGCTGAGCCATGTATCTAATCCTCTCCTGTGCGATACCGTCTGCTGAGCAGTGTGTCTAATCCTTTCCTGTGCGATACTGTCTGCTGAGCTGTGTGTCTAATCCTCTCCTGTGTGATACTGTCTGCTGAGCAGTGTATCTAATCTTATACTGTGTGATACTGTCTCCTGAGCTGTGTATCTAATCCCCTCCTGTGTGATACTGTCTGCTGAGCTGTGTATCTAATCCTCTCCTGTGTGATACTGTCTGCTAAGCCGTGTATCTAATCCTATCCTGTGTGATACTATCTGCAGAGCAGTGTATCTAATCCTATCCTGTGTGATACTGTCTGCTGAGCTGTGTATCTAATCCTCTCCTGTGTGATACTGTCTGCTGAGTCGTGTATCTAATCATCTCCTGTGTGATACTGTGTGCTGAGCTGTGTATCTAATCCTCTCCTGTGCGTTACTGTCTGCTGAGCTGTGTATCTAATCCTCTCCTGTGTGATTCTGTCTGCTGAGCCGTGTATCTAATCCCATCCTGTGTGATACTGTCTGCTGAGCTGTGTATCTAATCATGTTATGTGTGATACTGTCTGCTGAGCTGTGTATCTAATCGTCTCCTGTGTGATACTGTCTGATGAACTGTATCTAATCCTATCTTTCGTGATACTGTCTGCTGATCCGTGTATCTAATCCACTCCTGTGTGATACTGTCTGATGAACTGTGTATCTAATCCTGTCCTATGTGATACTGTCAGCTGAGCTGTGTATCTAATCCTCTCCTGTGTGATACTGTCTGCTGAGCTGTGCATCTAATCCTGTCCTGTGTGATACCGTCTGCTGAGCTATGTATCTAATCCTTTCCTGTGTGATACCATCTGCTGAGCCGTGTATCTAATCCTCTCCTGTGTGATACTGTGTGCTGAGATGTGTATCTTATCCTATCCTGTATGATACTGGCTGATGAACTGTGTATCTAATCCTATCTTGTGTGATACCATCTGCTGAGTCGTGTATCTAATCCCGCCCTGTGCGATACTGTCTGCTGAGCCGTGTATCTAATCCACTCCTGTGTGATACTGTCTGATGAACTGTGTATCTAATCCTCTCCTGTGTGATACTGTCTGCTGAGCTGTGTATCTAATCCTCTCCTGTGTGATACTGTCTGCTGAGCTGTGTATCTTTACTTCTCCTGTGTGATACTGTCTGCTGAGCTGTTTATCTAATCCACTCCTTTGTGATACTGTCTGCTGAGCTGTGTATCTAATCTTGTCCTGTGTGATACCGTCTGCTGAGCTATGCATCTAATCCTGTCCTGTGTGATACCGTCTGCTGAGCAGTGTATCTAATCTTATCCTGTGATACTGTCTGCTGAGCTGTGTATCTAATCCCCTCCTGTGTGATTCTGTCTGCTGAGAAGTGTATCTAATCCTATGCTGTGTGATACTGTCTGCTGAGCTGTGTATCTAATCCTATGCTGTGTATCTAATCATCTCCTGTGTGATAATGTCTGCTGAGCCGTGTATCTAATCCTATCCTGTGTGATACTGTCAGCTGAGCTGTGTATCTAATCCTATCCTGTGTAATACCATCTGCTGAGCAGTGTATCTAATCCTATCCTGTGTGATACTGTCTGCTGAGCTGTGTATCTAATCCTCTCCTGTGTGATACTGTCTGCTGAGCCGTGTATCTAATCCTCTCCTGTGTGATACTGTGTGCTGAGCTGTGTATCTAATCCTCTCCTGTGCGTTACTGTCTGCTGAGCTGTGCATCTAATCCTCTCCTGTGTGATACTGTCAGCTGAGCTGTGTATCTAATCCTATCCTGTGTAATACCATCTGCTGAGCAGTGTATCTAATCCTCTCCTGTGTGATACTGTCTGCTGTGTCATATATCTAATCCCGCCCTGTGCGATACTGTCTGCTGAGCCGTGTATCTAATCCACTCCTGTGTGATACTGTCTGATGAACTGTGTATCTAATCCTGTCCTATGTGATACTGTCAGCTGAGCTGTGTATCTAATCCTCTCCTGTGTGATACTGTCTGCTGAGCTGTGCATCTAATCCTGTCCTGTGTGATACCGTCTGCTGAGCTATGTATCTAATCCTTTCCTGTGTGATACTGTCTGTTGAGCTGTGTATCTAATCCTCTCCTGTGCGATACTGTCTGCTGAGCCATGTATCTAATCCTCTCCTGTGCGATACCGTCTGCTGAGCAGTGTGTCTAATCCTTTCCTGTGCGATACTGTCTGCTGAGCTGTGTGTCTAATCCTCTCCTGTGTGATACTGTCTGCTGAGCAGTGTATCTAATCTTATACTGTGTGATACTGTCTCCTGAGCTGTGTATCTAATCCCCTCCTGTGTGATACTGTCTGCTGAGCTGTGTATCTAATCCTCTCCTGTGTGATACTGTCTGCTAAGCCGTGTATCTAATCCTATCCTGTGTGATACTATCTGCAGAGCAGTGTATCTAATCCTATCCTGTGTGATACTGTCTGCTGAGCTGTGTATCTAATCCTCTCCTGTGTGATACTGTCTGCTGAGTCGTGTATCTAATCATCTCCTGTGTGATACTGTGTGCTGAGCTGTGTATCTAATCCTCTCCTGTGCGTTACTGTCTGCTGAGCTGTGTATCTAATCCTCTCCTGTGTGATTCTGTCTGCTGAGCCGTGTATCTAATCCCATCCTGTGTGATACTGTCTGCTGAGCTGTGTATCTAATCATGTTATGTGTGATACTGTCTGCTGAGCTGTGTATCTAATCGTCTCCTGTGTGATACTGTCTGATGAACTGTATCTAATCCTATCTTTCGTGATACTGTCTGCTGATCCGTGTATCTAATCCACTCCTGTGTGATACTGTCTGATGAACTGTGTATCTAATCCTGTCCTATGTGATACTGTCAGCTGAGCTGTGTATCTAATCCTCTCCTGTGTGATACTGTCTGCTGAGCTGTGCATCTAATCCTGTCCTGTGTGATACCGTCTGCTGAGCTATGTATCTAATCCTTTCCTGTGTGATACCATCTGCTGAGCTGTGTATCTAATCCTCTCCTGTGTGATACTGTCTGTGGAGCCGTGTATCTAATCCTCTCCTGTGCGATACCGTCTGCTGAGCTTTGTATCTAATCCTCTCCTGTGTGATACTGTCTGCTGAGCAGTGTATCTAATCTTATACTGTGTGATACTGTCTGCTGAGCTGTGTATCTAATCCTCTCCTGTGTGATACTGTCTGCTGAGCTGTGTATCTAATCCTCTCCTGTGTGATACTGTCTGCTGAGCCGTGTATCTAATCCTATGCTGTGATAATCTGCTGAGCAGTGTATCTAATCTTATACTCTGTGATACTGTCTTCTGAGCTGTGTATCTAATCCCCTCCTGTTTGATACTGTCTGCTGAGCTGTGTATCTAATCCTCTCCTGTGTGATACTGTCTGCTGAGCAGTGTATCTAATCTTATACTGTGTGGAACTGTCTGCTGAGCTGTGTATCTAATCCCCTCCTGTGTGATACTGTCTGCTGAGCCGTGTATCTAATCCTCTCCTGTGTGATACTGTCTGCTGAGCAGTGTATCTAATCTTATACTGTGTGATACTGTCTGCTGAGCTGTGTATCTAATCCTCTCCTGTGTGATACTGTCTGCTGAGCTGTGTATCTAATCCTCTCCTGTGTGATACTGTCTGCTGAGCCGTGTATCTAATCCTATGCTGTGATAATCTGCTGAGCAGTGTATCTAATCTTATACTGTGTGATACTGTCTTCTGAGCTGTGTATCTAATCCCCTCCTGTTTGTTAGTGTCTGCTGAGCTGTGTATCTAATCCTCTCCTGTGTGATACTGTCTGCTGAGCAGTGTATCTAATCTTATACTGTGTGGTACTGTCTGCTGAGCTGTGTATCTAATCCCCTCCTGTGTGATACTGTCTGCTGAGCCGTGTATCTAATCCTCTCCTGTGTGATACCGTCTGCTGAGCTATGTATCTAATCCTGTCCTGTGTGATACTGTCTGCTGAGCTGTGTATGTATCTAATCCCCTCCTCTGTGATAATGTCTGCTGAGCTGTGTATCTAATCCTCTCCTGTGTGATAATGTCTGCTGAGCTGTGTATCTAATCCTGTCCTGTGTGATACCGTCTGCTGAGCTGTGTATCTAATCCTATCCTGTGTGATACTATCTGCTGAGCCGTGTATCTAATCCTCTCCTGTGTGATACTGTCTGCTGAGCTGTGTATCTAATCCTACCCTGTATGATACTGTCTGCTGAGCCGTGTATCTAATCCTCTCCTGTGTCATACTGTCTGCTGAGCCGTGTATCTAATCCTCTCCTGTGTGATACTGTCTGCTGAGCTGTGTATCTAATCCTCTCCTGTGTGATACTGTCTGCTGAGCCGTGTATCTAATCCTCTCCTGTGTCATACTGTCTGCTGAGCCGTGTATCTAATCCTCTCCTGTGTGATACTGTCTGCTGAGCTGTATCTCTAATCCTCTCCTGTGTGATACCATCTGCTGAGCCGTGTATCTAATCCTCTCCTGTGTGATACTGTCTGCTGAGCCGTGTATCTAATCCTCTCCTGTGTGATACTGTCTGCTGAGCCGTGTATCTAATCCTCTCCTGTGTGATACTGTCTACTGAGCATTGTATCTAATCCTCTCCTGTGTGATACTGTCTGCTGAGCAGTGTTTCTAATCCTCTCCTGTGTGATACTGTGTGCTGAGCCGTGTATCTAATCCTCTCCTGTGTGATACTGTCTGCTGAGCTGTGTATGTAATCCTCTCCTGTGTGATTCTGTCTGCTGAGCCGTGTATCTAATCCCATCCTGTGTGATACTGTCTGCTGAGCTGTGTATCTAATCATGTTATGTGTGATACTGTCTGCTGAGCTGTGTATCTAATCGTCTCCTGTGTGATACTGTCTGATGAACTGTATCTAATCCTATCTTTCGTGATACTGTCTGCTGATCCGTGTATCTAATCCACTCCTGTGTGATACTGTCTGATGAACTGTGTATCTAATCCTGTCCTATGTGATACTGTCAGCTGAGCTGTGTATCTAATCCTCTCCTGTGTGATACTGTCTGCTGAGCTGTGCATCTAATCCTGTCCTGTGTGATACCGTCTGCTGAGCTATGTATCTAATCCTTTCCTGTGTGATACCATCTGCTGAGCTGTGTATCTAATCCTCTCCTGTGTGATACTGTCTGTGGAGCCGTGTATCTAATCCTCTCCTGTGCGATACCGTCTGCTGAGCTTTGTATCTAATCCTCTCCTGTGTGATACTGTCTGCTGAGCAGTGTATCTAATCTTATACTGTGTGATACTGTCTGCTGAGCTGTGTATCTAATCCTCTCCTGTGTGATACTGTCTGCTGAGCTGTGTATCTAATCCTCTCCTGTGTGATACTGTCTGCTGAGCCGTGTATCTAATCCTATGCTGTGATAATCTGCTGAGCAGTGTATCTAATCTTATACTCTGTGATACTGTCTTCTGAGCTGTGTATCTAATCCCCTCCTGTTTGATACTGTCTGCTGAGCTGTGTATCTAATCCTCTCCTGTGTGATACTGTCTGCTGAGCAGTGTATCTAATCTTATACTGTGTGGAACTGTCTGCTGAGCTGTGTATCTAATCCCCTCCTGTGTGATACTGTCTGCTGAGCCGTGTATCTAATCCTCTCCTGTGTGATACTGTCTGCTGAGCAGTGTATCTAATCTTATACTGTGTGATACTGTCTGCTGAGCTGTGTATCTAATCCTCTCCTGTGTGATACTGTCTGCTGAGCTGTGTATCTAATCCTCTCCTGTGTGATACTGTCTGCTGAGCCGTGTATCTAATCCTATGCTGAGATAATCTGCTGAGCAGTGTATCTAATCTTATACTGTGTGATACTGTCTTCTGAGCTGTGTATCTAATCCCCTCCTGTTTGTTAGTGTCTGCTGAGCTGTGTATCTAATCCTCTCCTGTGTGATACTGTCTGCTGAGCAGTGTATCTAATCTTATACTGTGTGGTACTGTCTGCTGAGCTGTGTATCTAATCCCCTCCTGTGTGATACTGTATGCTGAGCCGTGTATCTAATCCTCTCCTGTGTGATACCGTCTGCTGAGCTATGTATCTAATCCTGTCCTGTGTGATACTGTCTGCTGAGCTGTGTATGTATCTAATCCCCTCCTCTGTGATAATGTCTGCTGAGCTGTGTATCTAATCCTCTCCTGTGTGATAATGTCTGCTGAGCTGTGTATCTAATCCTGTCCTGTGTGATACCGTCTGCTGAGCTGTGTATCTAATCCTATCCTGTGTGATACTATCTGCTGAGCCGTGTATCTAATCCTCTCCTGTGTGATACTGTCTGCTGAGCTGTGTATCTAATCCTACCCTGTATGATACTGTCTGCTGAGCCGTGTATCTAATCCTCTCCTGTGTCATACTGTCTGCTGAGCCGTGTATCTAATCCTCTCCTGTGTGATACTGTCTGCTGAGCTGTGTATCTAATCCTCTCCTGTGTGATACTGTCTGCTGAGCCGTGTATCTAATCCTCTCCTGTGTCATACTGTCTGCTGAGCCGTGTATCTAATCCTCTCCTGTGTGATACTGTCTGCTGAGCTGTATCTCTAATCCTCTCCTGTGTGATACCATCTGCTGAGCCGTGTATCTAATCCTCTCCTGTGTGATACTGTCTGCTGAGCCGTGTATCTAATCCTCTCCTGTGTGATACTGTCTGCTGAGCCGTGTATCTAATCCTCTCCTGTGTGATACTGTCTACTGAGCATTGTATCTAATCCTCTCCTGTGTGATACTGTCTGCTGAGCAGTGTTTCTAATCCTCTCCTGTGTGATACTGTGTGCTGAGCCGTGTATCTAATCCTCTCCTGTGTGATACTGTCTGCTGAGCTGTGTATCTAATCTTCTCCTGTGTGATACTGTCTGCTGAGCAGTGTATCTAATCTTCTCCTGTGTGATACTGTCTGCTGAGCTGTGTATCTAATCCTATTCGGTGTGATACTGTCTGCTGAGCTGTGTATCTAATCCTATTCGGTGTGATACTGTCTGCTGAGCTGTGTATCTAATCCTATCCGGTGTGATACTGTCTGCTGAGCTGTGTATCTAATCCTATCCGGTGTGATACTGTCTGCTGAGCTGTGTATCTAATCCTATTCGGTGTGATACTGTCTGCTGAGCTGTGTATCTAATCCTATCCGGTGTGATACTGTCTGCTGAGCTGTGTATCTAATCCTACCCTGTATGATACTGTCTGCTGAGCCGTGTATCTAATCCTCTCCTGTGTCATACTGTCTGCTGAGCCATGTATCTAATCCTCTCCTGTGTGATACTGTCTGCTGAGCTGTGTATCTAATCCTCTCCTGTGTGATACTGTCTGCTGAGCCGTGTATCTAATCTTCTCCTGTGTGATACTGTCTGCTGAGCTGTGTATCTAATCCTATTCGGTGTGATACTGTCTGCTGAGCTGTGTATCTAATCCTATTCGGTGTGATACTGTCTGCTGAGCTGTGTATCTATTCCTATCCGGTGTGATACTGTCTGCTGAGCTGTGTATCTAATCCTATCCGGTGTGATACTGTCTGCTGAGCTGTGTATCTAATCCTACCCTGTATGATACTGTCTGCTGAGCCGTGTATCTAATCCTCTCCTGTGTCATACTGTCTGCTGAGCCGTGTATCTAATCCTCTCCTGTGTCATACTGTCTGCTGAGCCGTGTATCTAATCCTCTCCTGTGTGATACTGTCTGCTGAGCTGTGTATCTAATCCTCTCCTGTGTGATACTGTCTGCTGAGCCGTGTATCTAATCCTCTCCTGTGTCATACTGTCTGCTGAGCCGTGTATCTAATCCTCTCCTGTGTGATACTGTCTGCTGAGCTGTATCTCTAATCCTCTCCTGTGTGATACTGTCTGCTGAGCTGTGTATCTAATCCTATCCGGTGTGATACTGTCTGCTGAGCTGTGTATCTAATCCTACCCTGTATGATACTGTCTGCTGAGCCGTGTATCTAATCCTCTCCTGTGTCATACTTTCTGCTGAGCTGTATCTCTAATCCTCTCCTGTGTGATACCATCGGCTGAGCCATGTATCTAATCCTCTCCTGTGTGATACTGTCTGCTGAGCCGTGTATCTAATCCTCTCCTGTGTGATACTGTCTGCTGAGCCGTGTATCTAATCCTCTCCTGTGTGATACTGTCTACTGAGCATTGTATCTAATCCTCTCCTGTGTGATACTGTCTGCTGAGCAGTGTTTCTAATCTTCTCCTGTGTGATACTGTCTGCTGAGCTGTGTATCTAATCTTCTCCTGTGTGATACTGTCTGCTGAGCTGTGTATCTAATCCTATTCGGTGTGATACTGTCTGCTGAGCTGTGTATCTAATCCTATTCGGTGTGATACTGTCTGCTGAGCTGTGTATCTAATCCTATCCGGTGTGATACTGTCTGCTGAGCTGTGTATCTAATCCTATCCGGTGTGATACTGTCTGCTGAGCTGTGTATCTAATCTTCTCCTGTGTGATACTGTCTGCTGAGCTGTGTATCTAATCTTCTCCTGTGTGATACTGTCTGCTGAGCTGTGTATCTAATCCTATCCGGTGTGATACTGTCTGCTGAGCTGTGTATCTAATCCTATCCGGTGTGATACTGTCTGCTGAGCTGTGTATCTAATCCTCTCCTGTGTGATACTGTCTGCTGAGCTGTGTATCTAATCTTCTCCTGTGTGATACTGTCTGCTGAGCTGTGTATCTAATCTTCTCCTGTGTGATACTGTCTGCTGAGCTGTGTATCTAATCCTATTCGGTGTGATACTGTCTGCTGAGCTGTGTATCTAATCCTATTCGGTGTGATACTGTCTGCTGAGCTGTATATCTAATCCTATCCGGTGTGATACTGTCTGCTGAGCTGTGTATCTAATCCTATCCGGTGTGATACTGTCTGCTGAGCTGTGTATCTAATCCTACCCTGTATGATACTGTCTGCTGAGACGTGTATCTAATCCTCTCCTGTGTCATACTGTCTGCTGAGCCATGTATCTAATCCTCTCCTGTGTGATACTGTCTGCTGAGCTGTGTATCTAATCCTCTCCTGTGTGATACTGTCTGCTGAGCCGTGTATCTAATCTTCTCCTGTGTGATACTGTCTGCTGAGCTGTGTATCTAATCCTATTCGGTGTGATACTGTCTGCTGAGCTGTGTATCTAATCCTATTCGGTGTGATACTGTCTGCTGAGCTGTGTATCTAATCCTATCCGGTGTGATACTGTCTGCTGAGCTGTGTATCTAATCCTATCCGGTGTGATACTGTCTGCTGAGCTGTGTATCTAATCCTACCCTGTATGATACTGTCTGCTGAGCCGTGTATCTAATCCTCTCCTGTGTCATACTGTCTGCTGAGCCGTGTATCTAATCCTCTCCTGTGTCATACTGTCTGCTGAGCCGTGTATCTAATCCTCTCCTGTGTGATACTGTCTGCTGAGCTGTGTATCTAATCCTCTCCTGTGTGATACTGTCTGCTGAGCCGTGTATCTAATCCTCTCCTGTGTCATACTGTCTGCTGAGCCGTGTATCTAATCCTCTCCTGTGTGATACTGTCTGCTGAGCTGTATCTCTAATCCTCTCCTGTGTGATACTGTCTGCTGAGCTGTGTATCTAATCCTACCCGGTGTGATACTGTCTGCTGAGCTGTGTATCTAATCCTACCCTGTATGATACTGTCTGCTGAGCCGTGTATCTAATCCTCTCCTGTGTCATACTGTCTGCTGAGCTGTATCTCTAATCCTCTCCTGTGTGATACCATCTGCTGAGCCGTGTATCTAATCCTCTCCTGTGTGATACTGTCTGCTGAGCCGTGTATCTAATCCTCTCCTGTGTGATACTGTCTACTGAGCATTGTATCTAATCCTCTCCTGTGTGATACTGTCTGCTGAGCAGTGTTTCTAATCTTCTCCTGTGTGATACTGTCTGCTGAGCTGTGTATCTAATCTTCTCCTGTGTGATACTGTCTGCTGAGCTGTGTATCTAATCCTATTCGGTGTGATACTGTCTGCTGAGCTGTGTATCTAATCCTATTCGGTGTGATACTGTCTGCTGAGCTGTGTATCTAATCCTATCCGGTGTGATACTGTCTGGTGAGCTGTGTATCTAATCCTATCCGGTGTGATACTGTCTGCTGAGCTGTGTATCTAATCTTCTCCTGTGTGATACTGTCCGCTGAGCTGTGTATCTAATCTTCTCCTGTATGATACTGTCTGCTGAGCTGTGTATCTAATCCTATCCGGTGTGATACTGTCTGCTGAGCTGTGTATCTAATCCTATCCGGTGTGATACTGTCTGCTGAGCTGTGTATCTAATCCTCTCCTGTGTGATACTGTCTGCTGAGCTGTGTATCTAATCTTCTCCTATGTGATACTGTCTGCTGAGCTGTGTATCTAATCCTATCCGGTGTGATACTGTCTGCTGAGCAGTGTATCTAATCCTCTCCTGTGTGATACTGTCTGCTGAGCCATGTATCTAATCTTCTCCTGTGTGATACTGTCTGCTGAGCTGTGTATCTAATCTTCTCCTGTGTGATACTGTCTGCTGAGCTGTGTATCTAATCCTATCCGGTGTGATACTGTCTGCTGAGCTGTGTATCTAATCCTATTCGGTGTGATACTGTCTGCTGAGCTGTGTATCTAATCCTATCCGGTGTGATACTGTCTGCTGAGCTGTGTATCTAATCCTATCCGGTGTGATACTGTCTGCTGAGCTGTGTATCTAATCCTATCCGGTGTGATACTGTCTGCTGAGCCGTGTATCTAATCCTCTCCTGTGTCATACTGTCTGCTGAGCCGTGTATCTAATCCTCTCCTGTGTGATACTGTCTGCTGAGCTATGTATCTAATCCTCTCCTGTGTGATACTGTCTGCTGAGCCGTGTATCTAATCCTCTCCTGTGTCATACTGTCTGCTGAGCCGTGTATCTAATCCTCTCCTGTGTGATACTGTCTGCTGAGCTGTATCTCTAATCCTCTCCTGTGTGATACCATCTGCTGAGCCGTGTATCTAATCCTCTCCTGTGTGATACTGTCTGCTGAGCCGTGTATCTAATCCTCTCCTGTGTGATACTGTCTGCTGAGCCGTGTATCTAATCCTCTCCTGTGTGATACTGTCTGCTGAGCCGTGTATCTAATCCTCTCCTGTGTGATACTGTCTACTGAACATTGTATCTAATCCTCTCCTGTGTGATACTGTCTGCTGAGCAGTGTTTCTAATCCTCTCCTGTGTGATACTGTGTGCTGAGCCGTGTATCTAATCCTCTCCTGTGTGATACTGTCTGCTGAGCTGTGTATCTAATCTTCTCCTGTGTGATACTGTCTGCTGAGCTGTGTATCTAATCCTATTCGGTGTGATACTGTCTGCTGAGCTGTGTATCTAATCCTATTCGGTGTGATACTGTCTGCTGAGCTGTGTATCTAATCCTATCCGGTGTGATACTGTCTGCTGAGCTGTGTATCTAATCCTATCCGGTGTGATACTGTCTGCTGAGCTGTGTATCTAATCCTACCCTGTATGATACTGTCTGCTGAGCCGTGTATCTAATCCTCTCCTGTGTCATACTGTCTGCTGAGCCGTGTATCTAATCCTCTCCTGTGTGATACTGTCTGCTGAGATGTGTATCTAATCCTCTCCTGTGTGATACTGTCTGCTGAGCCGTGTATCTAATCTTCTCCTGTGTGATACTGTCTGCTGAGCCGTGTATCTAATCCTCTCCTGTGTCATACTGTCTGCTGAGCCGTGTATCTAATCCTCTCCTGTGTGATACTGTCTGCTGAGCTGTATCTCTAATCCTCTCCTGTGTGATACCATCTGCTGAGCCGTGTATCTAATCCTATCCCGCTCTGTGTGATACTGTCTGCTGAGCTGTGTATCTAATCCTATCCCGCTCTGTGTGATACTGTCTGCTGAGCTGTGTATCTAATCCTCTCCTGTGTGATACTGTCTGCTGAGCCGTGTATCTAATCCTCTCCTGTGTGATACTGTCTGCTGAGCCGTGTATCTAATCCTCTCCTGTGTGATACTGTCTGCTGAGCCGTGTATCTAATCCTCTCCTGTGTGATACTGTCTACTGAGCATTGTATCTAATCCTCTCCTGTGTGATACTGTCTGCTGAGCAGTGTTTCTAATCCTCTCCTGTGTGATACTGTGTGCTGAGCCGTGTATCTAATCCTCTCCTGTGTGATACTGTCTGCTGAGCTGTGTATCTAATCTCCTGTGTGATACTGTCTGCTGAGCTGTGTATCTAATCTTCTCCTGTGTGATACTGTCTGCTGAGCTGTGTATCTAATCCTATTCGGTGTGATACTGTCTGCTGAGCTGTGTATCTAATCCTATTCGGTGCGATACTGTCTGCTGAGCTGTGTATCTAATCCTATCCGGTGTGATACTGTCTGTTGAGCTGTGTATCTAATCCTCTCCTGTGTGATACTGTCTGCTGAGCTGTATCTCTAATCCTCTACTGTGTGATACCATCTGCTGAGCCGTGTATCTAATCCTATCCCGCTCTGTGTGATACTGTCTGCTGAGCTGTGTATCTAATCCTATCCCGCTCTGTGTGATACTGTCTGCTGAGCTGTGTATCTAATCCTATCCCGCTCTGTGTGATACTGTATGCTGAGCTGTGTATCTAATCCTCTCCTGTGTGATACTGTCTGCTGAGCCGTGTATCTAATCCTCTCCTGTGTGATACTGTCTGCTGAGCCGTGTATCTAATCCTCTCCTGTGTGATACTGTCTGCTGAGCCGTGTATCTAATCCTCTCCTGTGTGATACTGTCTACTGAGCATTGTATCTAATCCTCTCCTGTGTGATACTGTCTGCTGAGCTGTGCATCTAATCCTCTCCTGTGTAATACTGTCTGCTGAGCTATGTATCTAATCCTCTCCTGTGTGATACTATCTGCTGAGCAGTGTATCTAATCCTATACTGTGTGATACTGTCTGCTGAGCTGTGTATCTAATCCTATCCTGTGTGATACTGTCTACTGAGCATTGTATCTAATCCTCTCCTGTGTGATACTGTCTGCTGAGCTGTGCATCTAATCCTCTCCTGTGTAATACTGTCTGCTGAGCTATGTATCTAATCCTCTCCTGTGTGACACTGTCTGCTGAGCTGTGTTTCTAATCCTCTCCTGTGTGATACTGTGTGCTGAGCCGTGTATCTAATCCTCTCCTGTGTGATACTGTCTGCTGAGCTGTGTATCTAATCTTCTCCTGTGTGATACTGTCTGCTGAGCTGTGTATCTAATCTTCTCCTGTGTGATACTGTCTGCTGAGCTGTGTATCTAATCCTATTCGGTGTGATACTGTCTGCTGAGCTGTGTATCTAATCCTATTCGGTGTGATACTGTCTGCTGAGCTGTGTATCTAATCCTATCCGGTGTGATACTGTCTGCTGAGCTGTGTATCTAATCCTATTCGGTGTGATACTGTCTGCTGAGCTGTGTATCTAATCCTCTCCTGTGTGATACTGTCTGCTGAGCCGTGTATCTAATCCTCTCCTGTGTGATACTGTCTGCTGAGCTGTGTATCTAATCTTCTCCTGTGTGATACTGTCTGCTGAGCTGTGTATCTAATCTTCTCCTGTGTGATACTGTCTGCTGAGCTGTGTATCTAATCCTATTCGGTGTGATACTGTCTGCTGAGCTGTGTATCTAATCCTATTCGGTGTGATACTGTCTGCTGAGCTGTGTATCTAATCCTATCCGGTGTGATACTGTCTGCTGAGCTGTGTATCTAATCCTACCCTGTATGATACTGTCTGCTGAGCCGTGTATCTAATCCTCTCCTGTGTCATACTGTCTGCTGAGCCGTGTATCTAATCCTCTCCTGTGTGATACTGTCTGCTGAGCCGTGTATCTAATCTTCTCCTGTGTGATACTGTCTGCTGAGCTGTGTATCTAATCCTATTCGGTGTGATACTGTCTGCTGAGCTGTGTATCTAATCCTATCCGGTGTGATACTGTCTGCTGAGCTGTGTATCTAATCCTATCCGGTGTGATACTGTCTGCTGAGCTGTGTATCTAATCCTATCCGGTGTGATACTGTCTGCTGAGCTGTGTATCTAATCCTATCCGGTGTGATACTGTCTGCTGAGCTGTGTATCTAATCCTATCCGGTGTGATACTGTCTGCTGAGCTGTGTATCTAATCCTCTCCTGTGTGATACTGTCTGCTGAGCTGTGTATCTAATCTTCTCCTGTGTGATACTGTCTGCTGAGCTGTGTATCTAATCCTATCCGGTGTGATACTGTCTGCTGAGCTGTGTATCTAATCCTATCCGGTGTGATACTGTCTGCTGAGCTGTGTATCTAATCCTATCCGGTGTGATACTGTCTGCTGAGCTGTGTATCTAATCCTATCCTGTGTGATACTGTCTGCTGAGCTGTGTATCTAATCCCCTCCTGTGTGATACTGTCTGCTGAGCTGTGTATCTAATCCTCTCCTGTGTGATACTGTCTGCTGAGCTGTGTATCTAATCCTATCCGGTGTGATACTGTCTGCTGAGCTGTGTATCTAATCCTATCCGGTGTGATACTGTCTGCTGAGCTGTGTATCTAATCCTATCCGGTGTGATACTGTCTGCTGAGCTGTGTATCTAATCCTCTCCTGTGTGATACTGTCTGCTGAGCTGTGTATCTAATCCTATCCGGTGTGATACTGTCTGCTGAGCTGTGTATCTAATCCTATCCGGTGTGATACTGTCTGCTGAGCCGTGTATCTAATCCTCTCCTGTGTGATACTGTCTGCTGAGCTGTGTATCTAATCCTATCCGGTGTGATACTGTCTGCTGAGCTGTGTATCTAATCCTACCCTGTGTGATACTGTCTGCTGAGCCGTGTATCTAATCCTCTCCTGTGTGATACTGTCTGCTGAGCTGTGTATCTAATCCCCTCCTGTGTGATACTGTCTGCTGAGCTGTGTATCTAATCCTCTCCTGTGTGATACTGTCTGCTGAGCTGTGTATCTAATCCTCTCCGGTGTGATACTGTCTGCTGAGCAGTGTATCTAATCCTATCCGGTGTGATACTGTCTGCTGAGCAGTGTATCTAATCCTCTCTCATGTTATGTCTTCATCTTTTAATATTTCTAACGGCACCAGGCAGGGATGTCCGCTTTCCCCTCTCCTTTTTATTCTTACACTAGAACCTTTACTACAAAAGCTCAGAGAGGAGGGGAGGATCGTTGGCATCAAATCAGCTGGTACTGAACATAAAATCGCAGCATACGCAGACGATCTACTTATCATGACCTCTAACCCGAGAATATCTGTCCCAGTTATCCTGACATTACTCAAGGAATACGGTGCACTATCAAATTTTAAGGTGAATCTTAGCAAATCTCAAGTCTTAAATATAAATATCCCAGAACCACAAAAAACACAAATGGCAATCGGGTCCCCCTTTACCTGGTCCCCCCCATCAATACGTTTCTTGGGAGTTGAGATTTCTCCAAACCTACAAGAACTTTATAAGTTAAACTTCCCACCGCTATTGCAGAAAATCCAGAAACTTACCCCCAACTGGAATATCTCATACATCTCCTGGTTGGGTAGGAAAAATCTCCTTAAATGTATGATATGGCCAAAAATAACTTATCTAGTGCAAGCCCTTCCAATCCACCTACCTAATTCTTTTTTCATTGACATACGAAAACTCCTCAGCCGTTTTCTGTGGCACAACCAAAAACCCAGACTTCCCTTACAAATATTATCCCTCCCACACTCTGAAGGAGGTATAGATCTGCCAGATCTAAAGATACTTCAACAAGCCACTCATCTCCAAAGAGTCGTGGATGGATCAGGCTCCCACCACAGAAGCAATGGATTAAAGTAGAAGAAACAATCCTTAAATTCCCCCTTAGACAGCTCATCCTCACGCCCTCAAGTAGTACTAGGTATACATCAATTAAAAACCCTTTCACCGCCACTACTTTTAAAATCTGGTCCAATCCCCATATAAGACAAATATGCTCCCCGTTTCCCTCCCCTCTCCTACAAGTTACAGACCTAGTTCTCTCCTTTCTCCAGCCCATAATGCCACAATACACAACTCAATTCGCAACTTGATAACACCACTCCAAAAAATTACAGATAATGGGGTCATGCCCTGCTTGGCAGAACTCAATCAAATGCTAGATACTATCTCTTTTCACCCCTTTATGTACCAGAAATTTATGTCTAACTTAAAACTAGTCTTTAAAACTCCAAATTATATTAGGGAAATGACTGATTTTGAAAAACTTATAGCTGCAAAAAACCCCTAAAAAAGAACGTTATCAGCTCTACAAAAACAATTATGCCTAGCCAGAACCCCTAAGAAACTGCCATATGTAATGAAGTGGGAACAGGATCTGAATAGGCCTTTCACCCCATCTGAAATTAAAAGATTACTACTAGCACCTAAAGTCTCCTCTAGATGTGTTAGAGTACAAGAGAATGGCTATAAAGTTCTCTCCAGGTGGTATATGACTCCATCAAAACTTCAGAAATGTTACAAAGGACTTGATCCTAACTGCTGGAGATGCTCTTCTGATGTGGGCACTATGCTCCACATGTGGTGGAACTGTACATTGATTAAGCCCTTCTGGACAAAAATAATTCAAACTATTAATACAATTTTAAACTTGCAACTCTTGACCTCGCCGGAGATCTGCCTTCTGTTTCTGTTCCTAGATAACTTCCCTAAAATAAAATTAACCCTTCTTAGACTGCTCCTGGCCTCGGCTAAGTTACTTGTGACATCCTTATGGAAATCTGCGAAGACCCCAAATATCTCACTCTGGGAAATGAAGGTTGAACAAGTATACAGGCTAGAAGAATTGGCTAGTTGGGATGAAAAAAGGCATAAACAATTCTCGTTGATATGGCGTCCCTGGCACAAATATATTACAGACCGCACAATACTAACCTAAAATACTCAGATCGCTAGCCCATTCTAATCCCAACTCCCTCCCCCCCCCCATCATCTATATCTTTGTAGTACTCCCCCCCCCCTCCCATCATCTATATCTTTGTAGTCCCCCCCCCTCCCATCATCTATATCTTTGTAGTCCCCCCTCCTCCATCTCATCTCCCCGTTCATCCCACTTCCCTTTCAACCTTCCCCCCTTCTCCAGGTTTTTTTTTTTTCTTTTTCTCTTCTGAAGTTTTTATTTCCAGGATATCACAATAAACCTTCTTGAATATGATAACATGTTATGTGACCACAATTTTGTACTACGACATGTTCAAAAGAATTGAACCTCTCTCTTATATTTTTTCTCTCTTCCGAAACGTGTCAATGTTTGGCTGAAATTTATGCAGTCTGGTCAATTTCTGCTCTTATAATCTATGTGATATCGTTATCTTTGATTTGTTTCATTAACAATGTGACTTTTCTTTGTTCAATTGTTAACCTTCTTTAAAAAAAACCTTAATAAAAAGATGTTTAAAAGAAAAGAATAAGCAGGACAAATAAAGGGTTTATCCAACATGTAAAACTAATTTGGAAGCTACAGTTAGGCTTTTAATAGGACTCTTTCAGCATGACTGTGCAAACCAAGCACAGGAGCTCACTGCCAATCATTTAACTACTGTTTTTCCACTATATGATTAGATATTAAGTGCAAATTGCTTGTTTCTTGGTAATGGCCGCATGCTTTTGCAAAAACTGTGCAGCCATTAACAATAAGTGAACCATTTGTAATTAATTTCTACCAGTACAGCTGAAAAAAGCTGTGATCTTTATGAAATGGGTTGTTAGCAGATGTACCTTGGTCGCACACATGCTATACTCATCAGGTGCTACATGAAACTCAAGCCTAAAGATGGCCGCGACACTCATGGGCCGCTGCATTGTGCTTGCCCCCCAGGCTAAAATTTGCCAGCCAATAATATGTGACTGGTATATCAAATACTGTGATACAGACATCAGATGTTTTACAGTAGATACACTGTCATATATATGACTACCAACATAAGGAGCATGAGTAATCCAAGACTTTATCACTACAGGCAACACCAAAACTATAGATACCACCAAAATGAAACAATAGGCGCTTATTGCCGCTAAAATAAATCTCTATTAAATATTGCAAAAATTAAAAGACAATCGTACAGAGTAGAGCAGTGGAGGATCACAAACACATGAGTATCACATTTATAGAGACATAGTAGTCACATATATATATATATACAGTACAGACCAAAAGTTTGGACACACCTTCTCATTTAAAGATTTTTCTGTATTTTCTTGAGTATGAAAATTGTACATTCACACTGAAGGCATCAAAACTATGAATTAACACATGTGGAATTATATACTTAACAAAAAAGTGTGAAACAACTGAAAATATGTCTTATATTCTAGGTTCTTCAAAGTAGCCACCTTATGCTTTGATGACTGTTTTGCACACTCTTGGCATTCTCTTGATGAGCTTCAAGAGGTAGTCACCGGAAATGGTTTTCACTTCACAGGTGTGCCCTGTCAGGTTTAATAAGTGGGATTTCTTGCCTTATAAATGGGGTTGGGACCATCAGTTGTGTTGTGCAGAAATCAGCTGGATACACAGCTGATAGTCCTACTGAATAGACTGTTAGCTGCTTTTTTCTTACCATAATACAAATTCTAAGTAAAGAAAAACGAGTGGCCATCATTACTTTAAGAAATGAAGGTCTGTCAGTCCGAAAAATTGGGAAAACTTTGAATGTATCCCCAAGTGCAGTTGCAAAACCCATCAAGAAAACAAAGAAACTGGCTCACATGAGGACCGCCCCAGGAAAGGAAGACCAAGAGTCACCTCTGCTTCTGAGGATAAGTTTATCCGAGTCACCAGCCTCAGAAATCGCAGGTTAACAGCAGCTCAGATTAGAGACCAGGTCAATGCCACACAGAGTTCTAGCAGCAGACACATCTCTACAACAACTGTTAAGAGGAGACTTTGTGCAGCAGGCCTTCATGGTAAAATAGCTGCTAGGAAACCACTGCTAAGGACAGGCAACAAGCAGAAGAGACTTGTTTGGGATAAGGAACACAAGGAATGGACATTAGACCAGTGGAAATCTGTGCTTTGGTCTGATAAGTCCAAATTTGAGATCTTTGGTTCCAACCACTGTGTTTTTGTGCGACGCAGAAAAGGTGAACGGATGGACTCTACATGCCTGGTTCCCACCGTGAAGCATGGAGGAGGAGGTGTGATGGTGTGGGGGTGCTTTGCTGGTGACACTGTTGGGGATTTATTCTAAATTTAAGGCATACTGAACCAGCATGGATACCACAGCATCTTGCAGCGGCATGCTATTCCATCCGGTTTGCGTTTAGTTGGACCATCATTTATTTTTCAACAGGACAATGACCCCAAACACACCTTCAGGCTGTGTAAGGGCTATTTGACCAAGAAGGAGAGTGATGGGGTGCTACGCCAGATGACCTGGCCTCCACAGTCACCAGACCTGAACCCAATCGAGATGGTTTGGGGTGAGCTGGACCGCAGAGTGAAGGCAAAAAGGCCAACAAGTGCTAAGCATCTCTGGGAACTCCTTCAAGATTGCTGGAAGACCATTTCCGGTGACTCCCTCTTGAAGCTCATCAAGAGAATGCCAAGAGTGTGCAAAGCAGTCATCAAAGCAAAAGGTGGCTACTTTGAAGAACCTAGAATATAAGACATATTTTCAGTTGTTTCACACTTTTTTGTTAAGTATATAATTCCACATGTGTTAATTCATAGTTTTGATGCCTTCAGTGTGAATGTACAATATTCAGAGTCATGAAAATACAGAAAAATCTTTAAATAAACTTTTGGTCTGTACTGTATATATAATATAACACTACAAGCCTCCCTCTGTCTGAAGCCTTTAAAGACTTGGCAAGTGCTACATGCCTGCGCAGTCTGGCTCTAGTCAGAAGAACCCATTACGTTACAGGTAAGAGGAGTGTGTATGGCGCCGGAGATTGCGGTATGCGTAGACACTGAACACATACCGCGATCTCCGGCGCCATACTTACCTGACCGGGAGGAGCGTTGCAGCGGTGCTTCTCTTCTCGCCGGAGACCAGGGCAGGAGTGAAGGCGTTGGAATCGGCACATATGCATAGCTCTATCCGGCGCCATTTTACTGAAGACATATTTGCAGTGTGTCTTCAGCAAAATGGCGTTGAACAGCACGGTATGGGCACACGCGTACTCTGGCGCCGCACTGCTCCCCGGCAGAACAGGATACAGAAGCGCTGGAGCACAGGGAAGAAAGGTGAGTATGTGTTTATTTTTTTGTATCTGTGCACCGTGAAAGGGATGAGGGGTGCCATACATACCAGGAATGGGGTGTGACGGGTACCATACATACCAGTAAAGGGGTGTGAGGGGTACCATACATACCAGGAAAGGGGTGTAAGGGGTACAATGCATACCAGGATTTGGGGGCTGACTGAACCATGAAAACCAGGATTGGGGGGTGAGGGGTGCCATACATACCAGGATTGGGGGGTGAGGGGTGCCATATATACCAGGATTGGGGGGTGAGGGGTGCCATACATACCAGGATTTGGGGGGTGACTGAACCATGAAAACCAGGATTGGGGGTGAGGGGTGCCATACATACCAGGATTGGGGGGTGAGTGGTGCCATACATACCAGGATTGGGGGGTGAGGGGTACCATGCATACAAGGATAGGAAAGTGGGGTTCTATGCATACCAGAATAGGGATGAGGGGTACCATGCATATCTGGATTGGGGGATGAGGGGACCATGCATACCTGGATTGGGGGATGAGGGGACCATGCATACCAGGATTGGGGGATGAGGGAACCATGCATACCAGGATTGGGGGATGAGGGAACCATGCATACCAGGATGGGGGATGAGGAGGCCATACATACCAGGGTAACGCTGAGGGGGCCATGTGCAGCATGATGGGGATTAGAGGTGCCATACATACCAGGACAGGGATGAGGGGTGCCATGCATACCACAATACCAGGACAGGGATGAGGGGTGCCATGCATACCACTATACCAGGATAAGGATGAGGGGTGTCATGCATACCGGGACAGGGATGAGGGGTGCCATGCATACCGGGACAGGGATGAGGGGTGCCATGCATACCGGGACAGGGATGAGGGGTGCCATGCATACCGGGACAGGGATGAGGGGTGCCATGCATACCGGGACAGGGATGAGGGGTGCCATGCATACCGGGACAGGGATGAGGGGTGCCATGCATACCGGGACAGGGATGAGGGGTGCCATGCATACCGGGATAGGGATGAGGGGTGCCATGCATACCGGGATAGGGATGAGGGGTGCCATGCATACCAGGATGGGGATGGGGACCACGTATAAAAGGAAGGGGGGGGGCATATATACCAGGATGGGGGATATTGTCAGAATTGGGGGACATTACCCCTATACCAGTGTCAGCAGAAGACCCCCTCCCCCTTAAAAGTGCATCAGGAACACATTTTTGGCTTAAATTTTTTTATTTTTATTTTCCTCCTCTAAAACCTAGGTGCGTCTTATGGTCCGGTGCATCTTATAGTCCGAAAAATACGGTACTTCTTACATTACATGAGTGATATCTATTGTAAATTCTATAATAGCTCAGAAACCGGCGAATCCTCACAGTGCATGGGGCGTGTCATGGGGGGATTCAAAAGTTTTCATTTTAGACTGTACATTATAGTCCTCCATACAGTAGTATGAGCACCACATAGTCCTCCATACAGTATTGTGGACACCACATAGTCCTCCATACAGTATTATGGGCACTACATAGCACTCCATACAGTATTATGGGCACCACATAGTCCTCTATACAGAATGGGCTCCATACTGAATAATGGACCCCATATAATGTTCCATACAGAATAATAGGCCCCATATAATGCTCTATACAGAATAATGAACCCCATATAATGCTCATTACACCATAATTGACCCCATATATTACTCCATGAAGAATAATGGGCGTCATGTAATATGCCATACAGAATAATGGGCCCCATATAATGCTCCATAGAGAATGGGCCCCATATAATGCTCCATAGAGAATGGGCCCCATATAATGCACCATAGAGAATGGGCCCCATATAATGCACCATAGAGAATGGGCCCCATATAATGCTCCATAGAGAATGGGCCCCATATAATGCTCCATAGAGAATGGGCCCCATATAATGCTCCATAGAGAATGGGCTCCATACATAAAAAATAAATAATAAAATACTCACCTCTCCTCATACCCTGCTGGCTACAGGTCCTGTCTCTTCAACACTGAGACGTGACAGAGTCAGAAGACGCAGAGGAGACTGGACCTGCGGCCAGCAGGGTATGACGAGAGGTGAATATTTCAAACACCGTAAAGCACGGGGGGGGTACACCGGGCCCCCCCAACTCACAGGCCCAATAGCGTTCCAGTGTCCCCAACTGTGAGTGGGGCCCCCCTCTTGCCCAGGGCCCTGGCACTTGCCCTGGTGCAATGGGTGGTTATGCCGGCTCTGGCCCTGTAGCTGGTGCAGGATCAGTCTGGGGCAGGGGTCTGTATAGTAAGGTCTGAAGTGTCTCGATCTCAGGTCCGATGTGATTTGAACATTCATACAGATCGAGAGCCGATGATCTCACACTGACAGCACGACCCCAACCTGCTTGAAGGGTCCATCTGCTACAATAAATCTTTCTGATCCTCAGCAGAGCGACCATAGATAACATTCAGGATCTGGCCCTGGACTTGTCAGGAGGTGAGCAGCGTCCTGCCACTTCCACACTCTACAAAAAGTATAAATCTCCTGTCCTGACCACTATCCGGAGCTCAGGCTAAGGCCACGGCCCCACTATCAGTATTTGGTCAGTATATTTTCTCAGGAGTGGGAGCCAAAACCAGGTCAGTAACAATCAGAGAAAAGGTATAATAGAAACAAGTCACCAATTCTGCATTTATCACCAACTCCTGGTTTCGTCTCCCACTCCTGTGAAAAAATACTGACCGAATACTGACCAAATACTGATAGTGGGGTCGTGGCCTTACAAGAATCAAAGATGTCTGCCCTCTCGTACTGCTCAGCGGCTGAAGCTTCTCTCCGGCAGGCATAAGAACGTGGCCTGTGCCGGCTGTTCTGGGCTGCAGATGCCCAGCTGGCACATGTACACAATGAAAGATACAGGGCCGCCCTGCAGTCTGTAAAGAAGCAGCTGCTTGGCCACCGGCTTGGAGGGCATGTGCCCCTCTGGCCCACCTCGCCCCTGGTCAATATGATACCATCTTTTTCATTAGTTGGTGAGGTTAGAAGAAATTTCACTCCAAGACAGTGGATTTTGTACTTTATTCCAGTATATTTATACATAGAAAACATGGCAATGAAAAACAAGTAGATGCACGTGCATAAAAATGTCCCAACATTAATTAAAAAAAACCTTTAAGATACAGATAATACTTGTATACAAAAATATTAACACATTCTCAAATTGTATATAAAGTGCACAAAAGTCAATAGCCCTGACATATAGTGTACACAGGGTCCCGTCCCCCCACATGGTATACACAAAATACAATGTCATCCAGGAAATAACAAAAAATAACAAATACATTTAATCTATTCTGAAATCCCATGTCTATACAAGATAATAATATGTAAAATCCTACAGTGTGAAAGAAATGTGCTAGAGACTACTACATGGCGATGATGCCTACACATAAGATAATGCCCAGCTAATGCTGTAAATGATACAAATATTACCAGTCACCCAATTAGACACATGAGGTCCGGGCAAGTGATTTTCTACAGTTCATTGACCTCTATGATGACATCTAATATTTTCAATCATTTATAGAGCGGGGTACATTGGGCCTCATTAATAAATCTGCTCACTATAAAACTAGTTGCCCATACTAACCAATTAGAGCTCAGCTAAGGTTGTTTTAACTGACCTGGAAAAGTAAAAGCTGTTCTGTGATTGGCTGGGATAAGTAAAAAGGCTGTTTTAATAAATGATTCCCAATGTACCAAGCCCCGCCATAAATGTTATTGATTACAGTAGGGGCCACAATATCCCATGTGTATAGTCATCACATTCATCTTATTGTCTGCGGTTACCTTGGGACATGCTATATTGAAATGTAAGATGATATCAGTGGGGTCCATGAGGCAGAGCAGTGTGTGGTACGTGTGACATTTCCTAATATCGAGCAATCAATACTGTACCTTGGTCTGGAATGCAAAGTCTGCGTGGACAAGGAAGGGGCTCCCAGATGCCAGCTGTAAAACCCGTCGCTCCACCATCACACGCTCATCACCGTCAGCAAGCAGGGCTCTTTTGCAGATGATTTTAACAGCAAAATGTTTGCGGGTAGATGAATCTTCCGCCAGCAGGACCGTTTCATAGCATCCCCGGCCAAGCACTTGATGGAATAATAATCTCCTCTTGATGGTATCAGAGACTGTGCTTTTGGAGCCGGTTGGCCGAACACCGCTGCTTCCTTCAGCTTGTTCAGCCTTCTGCTTTAGATCCATGGGTTTCTGTCCTAATGTAATCCTTCTTCTTTTCTTCTCCTTTTTGTCCCCTGATGAGATGAAGATGGCTCCTCTCTTCTTGGCTCCCATCTTCTGACTTTCTACCTTCTCCTTTTCTTCCACTTCTTCTTTCTTCTGGACTGGTTGTTTTGTCCTGTTGACTGAAGACTTCCTCTCATCATCAGATGTGTCATGGGAAGGTCTTAGTCTCTTCGCTCCTTCCCTCCTCACCACGTTCTCCTTTACTTCTTTCTTCTGGACTGGTGGTTTTGTCCTGTTGACTGAAGACTTCCTCTCATCATCAGATGTGTCATGGGAAGGTCTTCGTGTCTTCACTCTTTCTCTGCTCACCACAATCTCCTCCTCTTTTATATCCATATTATTGCTTTGCTTAGAGTTAGCCGACATCTCCTCCACTGTTGTTGGTCAATTCCAACTGTCACTTCCAACTGTCACTCAGTGCATTTCATATGGAATCATCATGCATGCACCACCACTGGTCATGTGATCAGCATCTGACCAATGATATTTAAGAGATAAATGAACATTAACTGAGATTAAATATTCAGGTAATATTCAGATATTCTGTGGAACACAAGGTGCCACATTTACTAATAGTAATAGAACTGCACTAAGTCGCCAATTTAATTTACATTGTTACTACAGAGCATCAGATGAATGTAATATAATAAATATTAGCAAGATGTATGATTTCCATCCACTCTACGTATCATAGAAATACAGATGTACTATCTTTTTATATAGAGATGTAGCAGAAGCCATCCTGATTGTTTGCAGCATGCTATGGTGATAGAGAAGCATGCATGACTGTGCCATGCAAATGGTGAGGAGCACCAAAATGGGACATATGATTCACGTAGCCAGGGGCGTAATGTCCGCGGTCGCAGTGGCAGTCACTGCGACCGGGCCCAGGGGGGGTTGGGGCTTGTAAACGCCAGCAGAAATTTCAACAGGATGTGTGTATCGCAGTGCACAGTCGCTTCGGGTCCGTGCGTGACAAATCAGGGGCGGACTGGGTCGGGGGCAGAGCCGGACTGGGGTGTCTGGGGCCCACCAGGGACATTGACTCCAGGGGCCCACCCACCCTTCAGCTATTTGCAAATACCTGTTAGCCGTTATACCCATTATACTGGCGGCTCCTGCCCATCACTGTGCGCTCACCAGAACTGCGATGTACAATTACTGTAGTTTGCATTAAAGGGTTTTTATTGGTGAAAACAAGTTCTCAGCGATGCACAGGTTGGGAAGGGGATCACTTATTTATTGGTGGAATCCGCACTGTCAGAAGATTGTGGCACTTTGAGTATTTGGTGAGATTTTTACCTCTGTATTTATAAGACAAAACCAGGAGTGGAGCAATCCGAGGTCATGTTTTATGCATTTCTCACCCACTCCTGGTTTTGTCTTATAAATACAGAGGTGAAAATCTCACCAAATGCCAACTTGCTTTCTCTGGTGAACCTCTGTAACTGCATCTCTGCTGCTGTGTAATAGTCACAGGGCAGGGAGGGGTTAAACATCCAAGTATTTAACATCTATTGGAAATAAAGAGGTTTCCCCTTATTGATATCAGATAAAACAAATGACCAACCACAATCCACTCTACCAAGACCAATATTACCAGATAGAAGGCAGAAATACCACCACACCGTGACCAGATCACATATTACCACCACATAATGCCCAAATAATGCCACATACAAGGCACAAATACCGCCACACCATGACCAAAGCACATAATATCACCACATAGTGATCAAATGCTACCAGATACAAGGTATAAATACTGACACACCATGAGACCACATATTACCACCACATAGTGACTGAATAATACCACATAGAAGGGACAAATATCGTCATGTCATGACCAAAGCACATAATGCCACCACATAGTGACAAATAATGCTAAAATAATAAAAATGTAAAAAAGCTCAGTATATTGGGTCAGTGTACTGGTTATACAGTGATCACCAGTGACATTATGCACAGGAGCTCTGTATATAGTGTACAGGTTATACAGTCATCACCAGTGACATTATACACAGAAGCTCTGTATATAGTGTCAGTGTACAGGTAATACAGTGATCACCAGTGACATTATGCACAGGAGCTCTGTATATAGTGTCAGTGTGTGTGTATAGGTAATACACATACTCACCAGTGATGTCTCTAGGTGAAGTTCTTTATCTGCAGACCGATATATCACATCTTCTATGCAGGACTTATCTCTGCAGAAAATAACATAGTTAGCTATAACTGATCACTTCCAGAGCACAATCCACACTTTTTCCAAGATTTCTACACTGCATGAAATGACAAAATGCAACATAGTGCCGCACTGCACAGTAAAAATAAAACACAAAATACATTTAGGGACTCCATCTTTAATAAAAAAAAAACATCATGAGAGATCAGAGATTATGGGGCCCAGTCAGGGATCGTACATAGAAATCATGTGGCTCAGTCAGGGGCGTATACAGAAATCATGGGGCCAATCAGGTTAGGGGTGTACATAGAGATCATGGGGCCCAGTCAGCGGCGTACATAGAGATCATGGGGCCCAGTCAGGGGCGTATACAGAAATCATGGGGCCAATCAGGTTAGGGGTGTAAATAGAGATCATGGGGCCTAGTCAGAGCCGTGCATAGAGATCATGGGGCCCAGTCAGCGGCGTACATAGAGATCATGGGGCCAATCAGGTTAGGGGTGTACATAGAGATCATGGGGCCCCCTCAGCGGTATACATAGAGATCATGGGGCCCAGTCAGAGGAGTACATAGAGATCATGGGGCCCAGTCAGCGGCATACATAGAGATCATGGGGCCCAGTCAGCGGTGTACATAGAGATCATGGGGCCCAGTCAGCGGCGTACAAAGAGATCATGGGGCCCAGTCAGCGGCGTACATAGAGATCATGGGGCCCAGTCAGCGGCGTACATAGAGATCATGGGGCCCAGTCAGCGGCGTACATAGAGATCATGGGGCCCAGTCAGCGGCGTACATAGAGATCATGGGGCCAATCAGGTTAGGGGTGTACATAGAGAACATGGGGCCCCCTCAGCGGCGTACATAGAGATCATGGGGCCCAGTCAGCGGAGTACATAGAGATCATGAGGCCCAGTCAGCGGAGTACATAGAGATCATGGGGCCCAGTCAGCGGCGTACATAGAGATCATGAGGCCCCGTCAGCGGTGTACATAGAGATCATGGGGCCCAGTCAGCGGCGTACATAGAGATCATGGGGCCCAGACAGCGGCGTACATAGAGATCATGGGGCCCAGTCAGCGGCGTACACAGAGATCATGGGGCCCAGTCAGCGGCGTACATAGAGATCATGGGGCCCAGTCAGGGATCGTACATAGAGATCATGGGGCCCAGTCAGCGGCATACATAGAGATCATGGGGCCCAGTCAGCGGCGTACATAGAGATCATGGGGCCCAGTCAGCGGCGTACATAGAGATCATGGGGCCCAGTCAGCGGTGTACATAGAGATCATGGGGCCCAGTCAGCGGCGTACATAGAGATCATGGGGCCCAGTCAGCGACGTACATAGAGATCATGGGGCCCAGTCAGCGGCGTACATAGAGATCATGGGGCCCAGTCAGGGATCGTACATAGAGATCATGGGGCCCTATGAGGTGAGGCTCTCACCTCCTCAGGGAGCTCTCACAGGGCATCACAGGCCTTAGTATGAAGCAATACTAGAAGACTTGTGGAATTGCTTCATACTAAGGCCTGTGATGCCCTGTGGGAGCTCCTGAGGGCACCATACTGGGGAGGTGAGATCCTCACTTGGCAGTAGTAGGAGCAGCATCTCCATAGTGTGGCATTCACATCACACTACATGCTGCACTGTACAGGACTCCCAGCCGGCAGCAGGACAGATGAGGAGGTAACTGTCTGGGACCAGCGCCGGACTGGAGTACCTGGGGCCCACCAGGAAAAAAATCAATCTTGGGGCCCACCAGCACCATGCAGTTACCGTATATAGGAATAACATAAGTCCACAAACTCTTTCAAAATGAATCAACTTTATTAACCAATAAATCTCTGCTGCTGTGTAGTAGTCACAACACAGGGAGAGGTTAAACATTCAAGTATTTAATATGTATTGCAAATAAAGAATGTTCCAATTCTTAATATCCGAAAAAAACAAATGACTGACAATCCACTATACCTAGACTAATAATACCATATAGAAGAGAGAAATACCGCCACACCATGACCAGAACACATACCACCACATAGTGATCAAATACTACCAAGTACAAGGTATATATACTGCCACACCATGAGAAGACCACATATAAGCACAACATAGTGACTGTCTGAATAATACCACATACAAGGGACAAATACCGCCACGCCATGACCATGGCACATAATGGCACCAGATAGTGACTGATAATGAAAATGTAAAAAAGCTCTGTATATAGAGTCAGTGTACAGATAATGTAGAGATTATCAGTGACATTATACACAGGAGCTCTGTGTATAGTGTCAGTGTAGAGGTAATACAGTGATCATCAGTGACATTATACACAGGAGCTCTGTATATAGTGTCAGTGTACAGGTAATACAGTGATCACCAGTGACATTATACATAGGAGCTCTGTATATAGTGTCAGTGTACAGGAAATACAGGGATCACCAGTGACATTATACACAGGATCTCTGTATATAGTGTCAGTGTACAGGTAATATAGTGATCACCAGTGACATTATGCATAGGAGCTCTGTATATAGTGTCAGTGTACAGGTAATATAGTGATCACCAGTGACATTATGCATAGGAGCTCTGTATATAGTGTCAGTGTACAGGTAATATAGTGATCACCAGTGACATTATGCACAGGAGCTCTGTATATAGTGTCAGTGTACAGGTAATATAGTGATCACCAGTGACATTATACACAGGAGCTCTGTATATAGTGTCAGTGTACAGGTAATATAGTGATCACCAGTGACATTATACACAGGAGCTCTGTGTATGGTGTCAGTGTACAGGTAATACAGGGATCACCAGTGACATTATGCACAGCTCTGTATATAGTGTCAGTGTGTGTGTGTATAGGAAATACAGGGATCACCAGTGACATTATACACAGGAGCTCTGTATATAGTGTCAGTGTACAGGTAATACAGTGATCACCAGTGACATTATGCACAGGAGCTCTGTATATAGTGTCAGTGTGTGTGTGTATAGGCAATACACATACTCACCAGTGATGTCTCTAGGTGAAGTTCTTTAACTGCAGACCGATATATCATATCTTCTATACAGGACTTATCTCTGCAGAAAATAACCTAGTTAGCTATAACTGATCACTTCCAGAGCACAATCCACACTTTTCCCAAGATTTCTACACTGCATGAAATGACAAAAAAAGAAACATAGCACTGCACTACACAGTAACAGTGCTCCAGTGTCATTCTGTGCCTGCTCATCTGTCAGCAGACATATTTGTCTGATGGCAAAGATCTAAGAGAGATGAAGACAGAAGACCTATGGATTCCGTTGGGAGTGAGGATTTTTCTTTATTAAAGATGGAGTCCCTAAATGTGTTTTATTTTTAATAATAAAAAAAAAAAAAAATTCTGTCTTTTTTTTTTTCTGTTTACTAGAAATTGATGGTGGCTATGTCTAATTTGGCGTGAAACCATGAATTTCGGGCTTAGTACCAGCTGATAAGGCAAAGATGGCCTGGTACTAACCCTATTATTACCCAGGGTGCCACTCACCACCAGGGCCGCTGGAAGAGCCGGGTAAAGCACCTGGAAATGGTGCCATGATGAATGCGCCATTTTCAGGGGTGGCTGTGGGCTGTGATTTTCAGTGTGGAGGGCCAAGAACGCTTGGGTCTTACCATGCTGCGAATCCCAGCCCCCAGCAGCCTGGTTTTATCTGGCTGGCGATCAACATATGGCGGGAAAAAAAAAAGTTAAGTTTAAAACAAATATTCGGCTTCTCTGTCTTTTGATCGCCAGCCAAGGTAAAGCCAGGCAGCTGGGGGTGGCAGTACGTAGCTGTCTGCTTTATCTGCGGTGAGAATCAAAAATTCTTTTTTTAAATTTTCTTTTCACACTTTTATATGTGACAGACCCAACAGTCAATCGCAGATGCGGTCAAAGAGGATGGGCTTCTGTGATTGGCTGTTTGAGTAATGTACAATCAGCCCATACATTCTAGTATGGTACTATGTATGGGCTGCTTTCAGGTTACTCAAGTAGCCAGTCACAGACGCCCATTCTCTGTGTCAGAGTCTGTGATTAGCTATTGGGACTGTCACACATATAGAAGTGTGAAAATAAATAAATAATAAAACAAAAATGACATAGTGCTCTGCAGAAATTTTGATTCTCAGCGCAGATAGAGGTGGCAGCCCGTAGCTGTCTGCTTTATCTGCCTGGTTTTACCTTGACTGGCGATCAAAAGTCAGGAAAGCCCAATGTTTTTTTTAAATTATTTAAAAAAATAATTAAAAAAAAAAAATGCGTGGGCTCCCGCCATATTTTGATTGGGGGGGCTGGGGGCTGGGATTCTCAGCATGGGAAGGCCCAAGCATTCTGGGCCCCCCACGCTGAAAACGGCAGCCCGCAGCCACCCCTGGAATTGGCGCATTCATCGTAGCGCCATTTCCAGGCACTTTATCCGGCTCTTCCAACGGTCCTGGTGGGGGGTGGCACGCTGGGAAATAATGGAGTTAATACCAGCTTTGTATTATCAGCTGGCACTAAGCCTGAAATTCATGGAGTCACGCCAAACTACACATGGCCACCATGAATTTCCAGTAAACAGAAAAAAACACAACACAGAATTTTTTTTTTAATAAAAATAAAACACAAAACACATGTAGGGACTCCATCTTTAATGAAAAACAAAATCCTCGCTCTGACGCAATCCACGGATCTTCTGTCTCCAGCTCTGCTACATCTTTGCCATCAGACAAATATGCCTGCTGACAGAGATGAGCAGGCACAGAATGACACTAGAACCCAGTTGTCAGAGAAGTGCTCAGCTGGCCTCCAGCCGCCGACCATGTTTTCTTGTGCTTTGCAAATAATACATACTTTCAAACACATGCCTATTTTTGCTATGCAAGTCTACGGTACATTGCGTCTGCGCTGATTTACAACGGATGCGTTGTAACGCACAGCATAAACGCAATGTTAACCCAGCCTAACAGCAGCGAGAAGGGGAGACGGAGCCCTGGAGACCGCCTAGTCAGTCTACTGGTGGTACTATCATGCCCATTGCCCAGTATGTACTGCCAGCCTCTGTGGTATTAGCATTCAAGCTCACATGGCATGTCCTGCCAGCCAGCCACTGGTGTTAGTACTAGCATGATAGTACCACACCACCAGTGGCTGGGCAATGGGCATGCATGATGGTACCACCAGTGGCTGGCAGGACATGCTGGGCATGATTCATGCCTAGTATGTCCTACCAGCCTCCTTGGTACTATCACGCCCACCCACTATGTCCTGCCAGCCCCTGGTGATAGTACATGCTGCTGGGCATAGTACCAGTAACCAGAGGCTGGCAGCAGGACATGCTGGGCAATGGGCATGATGAGAACCATGCCCATTGTCCAGTAGTATTTACTGCCAGCCCCGGCCAGGGGTCCTCCCAGTCACCCCTCCCCCCTATCCCTTCCTCCCTCCCCTCCCCGTTTCATACTGACGCGTCGAGATGAGCTGCAGCCGCTGCCTGGAGCGACGCAGGGTCCGCACTCCACAGCGCACACAGGAAGCAGTCCCAGGGCGATGACGTCATCACCCTGAGACTGACCTCCTGCGCACGCGCCGGCAGTGTCGCTGCGCAGAGGAGGCAGAGGGCCCATCACTAATCATATCGGCAGTGCTGCGAACCGGGAGGGGGGGCCCTCTGTTCTCTGTACAGGGCCCAGGGGGGTAGGGGGCGGGGCCATCGGGACCCGGGGGTTTTCCCGATCCTCCGGTGGGCCAGTCCCCCCTGCAGAGGGGCATATGTATACATGCAGGTCGGGCACATCCCAGTGGTGCAGACACATCCACACTGCACCCTGTATCCTTGTGCACTGCCGTCTGCTGCAGTGGTAGGAGCCGCCTGAATGCATCTTCTTCCTGCCGGAGAGGAGCTTGTGGGCCTGTGCGGTGAGGAGGTGGACGCTGCGCACCTCCTGAGAAGTATATGGCACTCCATGTATCTGTGCACATAGTATACCACTCTAGTGTATAGCAGAAAGGAGACATCGACCAGAAGAGTCCAGGCATGTGGGTGATGCTAATAATTATTATATTGATAACCAGGTGGAAGAGGAGGAAATGCAAAAGAAGGGGGGAATTAACTATACGCAAAGGGGACGTCGAGACAGGAATTACAATTAACACCAGTGGGAATGGATCATGATTAGAACAGCAAAGGGATAATACAGAGAATCAAGCCACAAATTAATCCAGTATATAAAAATATATATACATATCATTAGCTAGATATATCTGTACATATGATTGTTTAATTATCATAAACTTTCCATAAAGTGCAAGTGCCTCCAAAGAATAAATCTACATAAATTATATATCTCATATGTGAACAAATACAGGTGTTTCTCACTAAATTAGAATATAATCAAACAGTTATTGTTTATTTCTGTTAATGCTGATGATTATGGCTATACGAGTTTCACTTTTTTGTATTGAAGAACTGAAATAAATTAACTTTTTGATGATATTCTAATTTAGTGAGATGCACCTGTATATGTATATATACAAGGGCTGGTCCCTTATTATTTGGATGTGGGTGTGAATCCTGTAGAGAGTAGTGCACTGACTTGGGCATATGTGCTGTTGACAGATATGTATTTGTATCCACTTTAAGCGTTTTTAAAAAAGGTGACCACATGTGCATTGTACTCACGCTATAGCAGATGCAGATCCCACTCCTGATTGGCGTCCACCCAATGTATGTTTCGGCTTCTTGTCTTCGTCAGGGGGTGGCATCATTCGGAAAGAGCTAAGAGTTAAACGGCCAACTATAGCCAATCAGGATGGAGGTATGTCTCCACCAACCAATGGGTGCTGAGGAGGCGTGGCGCGATACACAACGCGCACCAACGCTACGAGGAAACTATGTGACCTGTGATGCTGCGAGCACGTGATGGAGACACTTGATCGGGGGTCACGGGGCACATATAGATACAGTCAGGGAGGATGATGTGGAGACGTTCATGTGTATTGCCTCTTCAGCAGACATCTAATCTACTGATTGAGTGTGGATATATCAGATAAAGTGGAAAATCTTCTTAATTTATAATGATGGATAACGAGTATAGGTTATATATTACAGCAATACACAGGAATAGGGGGTAGTGAGTGTTACATGTATATAAGCATAGGCGGATTATAATGAGGACGATCTGGGCTACCGCCCGGGGCCCCGAACCTCCAGGGGGCTCCGGGGTGTCTATGGCCAGATTGTCCTCATTATATGTGCGGCGCCACGGCACATACCGGCAGACAGTGGTGGGGGGCCCAGGATCGCTCCCCCAGCAGCGGCACACAGCCGCTGCTTCTTCTTCGGCCGGGCCAGCACTGCAGCAGTTAACTTCCCTGTGCTGGCCCGGCCGCGTCACTGCTAGGAGACACGGCCCTGTGGGCGGCCGTGTCTCCTAGCTGTGACGTCACGCAGTGCGCACCTGGCCTGCAGTGCTGCACCGGAAAAGAGCTGGAGCCGAGTCGGGGGATGGTGAGTGTGTGTGTGTGTATGTATATGTATGTATGTGTGTGTGTGTGCAGGCAGATGTCATTGTGTGATGTCTGTTTATATGTATTTTTGTGTTTCAAATGTGTTTATGCGTGTATGTATATGTCTGTATATGTTTGTGTGTGCGTGACTGCGTGCGGCCTCCTGCTGAGTATAGATGGCACCGTGCGGCCTCCTGCTGTCTCTGGGGGGGGCGCCGTGCGGCCTCCCGCTGTGTATAGATGGCGCTGTGCGGCCTCCTGCTGTCTCTGGGGGGGGGCGCCGTGCGGCCTCCCGCTGTGTATAGATGGCGCCGTGCGGCCTACTGCTGTCTCTTGGGGGGGGGGGCGCCGTGCAGCCTCCCGCTGTGTATATATGGCGCCGTGCAGCCTCCCGCTGTGTATAGATGGCGCCGTGCGGCCTCCCGCTGTGTATAGATGGGATTGTGCGGCCCCCTGTGTATAGATGGCATCGTGCGGCCTTCCGCTGTTTATAGGTGGCGCCGTGGGGCCTCCCGCTGTGTATAGGTGGCGCCGTGCGGCGTCCCGCTGTGTATAGGTGGCGCCGCCCGCTGTGCATAGGTGGCGCCGTGCGGCCTCCCGCTGTGTATACGTGGCGCCTCCCGCTGTGTATAGGTGGCGCCGTGCGGCCTCCCGCTGTGTATAGGTGGCGCCGTGCTGCCTCCCGCTGTGTATAGGTGGCGCCGTGTGGCCTCCCGCTGTGTATAGGTGGCTCCGTGCGGCCTCCCGCTGTGTATAGGTGGCGCCGTGCGGCCTCCCGCTGTGTATAGGTGGCGCCGTGCGGCCTCCCGCTGTGTATAGGTGGCGCCGTGCGGCCTCCCGCTGTGTATAGGTGACGCCGTGCGGCCTCCTGCTTAGTATAGATGGCGCCGTGCGGCCTCCTGCTGTCTTTGGGGTCGGGGGCGCCGTGCGGCCTCCTGCTGAGTATAGATGGCGCCGTGCGGCCTCCTGCTGTCTCTGTGGGGGGGGCGCTGTGCGGCCTCCCGCTGTGTATAGATTGCGCCGTGCGGCCTCCTGCTCTCTCTGGGGGGGGCGCTGTGGGCCTCCCGCTGTGTATAGGTGGCGCCGTGTGGCCTCCCGCTGTGTATAGATGGCGCCGTGCGGCCTCCCGCTGTGTATAGATGGCTACTTGCGGCCTCCCGCTGTGTATAGATGGCTACGTGCGGCCTCCCGCTGTGTATAGATGGCTACGTGCGGCCTCCCGCTGTGTATAGATGGCTTAGTGCGGCCTCCCGCTGTGTATAGATGGCTACGTGCGGCCTCCCTCTGTGTATAGATGGCTACGTGCGGCCTCCCGCTGTGTATAGATGGCTACGTGCGGCCTCCCGCTGTGTATAGATGGCTACGTGCGGCCTCCTGCTGTGTATAGATGGCTACGTGCGGCCTCCAGCTGTGTATAGATGGTTACGTGTGCTCAATATTGAGTCATACAATTAATGTAAGGCTATGTGCCCACGATGCAGAAATGCTCCGGATTTTTTTTGAGCGTTTCCGCATCTCCCTGGCAGAAAAAACGCATGTGGATTGTACATGCGGATTGTACACGCTTTTTTCCTGCCTGGGACTTGCTGATGTGAAGCGTTCTTCACTTGCATTTCCGCATGCGGGTTGACAAGCGCTTTCCAAGCGATTTTAGCATCACTTGGAAAGTGCTTGACAACTTGGTCACACTATATAAATACATGCAACCAGCATGGATTTATATAGTGTGACCATAAAAGAATGGTAAAAAATAAATATATAATTACCTTCTGATGGCCTGCCGACGTCAGCGGTCGCGTGACCCGTCACATGACTAAATGACGTCACGGCAGGTCCTTTTCAGACCATCGCGAGCTGCTGGCAAGCCAGGACGCATCGGATAAAGACACCGGGGGCCATCAGAAGGTAAGTATAATATTTATTTTTTATTTTATTCTTTTTTTACAGGTTCTATGGTACCCGGGTCCGGAGGACAGTCTCCTCTTCTCCAAACCCTGGTACCATCCGCACATTGAAGCGCATGGATTCTGCATGTACAGATGCAGTGATGCGGATTCCATGCGTTCTAATGCAAGTCAATGGCGGCGAAAGCGCCGTGCTTCCACAAAATAATTGGTAGTGCAGCGGATTTTTCCGCAATGATAATCCGCAGCGGAAATTTACACAGCATGTGCACAGCACATGCGGATTATCATTGGGGAACATGGCAGACCTTCTACCAAGCGTTTTTAAGCGTTTCTGCAGCGGAATTGCCACCGCGGAAACGCTTAAAAAACGCATAGTGGGCACACAGCCTAAAAAAAATTATTATAATTGATATTGTGTTCTCCCCGCCTCAGTCCTCACAGCACAACGCAGAACACAGAACTCGTGTCGGGGGCTGTCAGGCTCCCGCACCCCTTCATGTCGTGGGCTGTCAGGCTCCCGCACCCCCTCGTGTCGTGGGCTGCCAGGCTCCCGCATCCCCTCGCGCTGTGGGCTGTCAGGCTCCCGCACCCCCTCGTGTCGTGGGCTGCCAGGCTCCCGCACCCCCTCGTGTCGTGGGCTGCCAGGCTCCCGCACCCCCTCGTGTCGTGGGCTGTCAGGCTCCCGCACCCCCTCGTGTCGTGGGCTGTCAGGCTCCCGCACCCCCTCGTGTCGTGGGCTGCCAGTCTCCCGCACCCCCTCGTGTCGTGGGCTGCCAGGCTCAGGCACCCCCTCGTGTCGTGGGCTGCCAGGCTCCCGCACCCCCTCGCGTCGAGGGCTGTCAGGCTCCCGCCCCCCGTCGTGTCATGGGCTGTCAGGCTCCCGCACCCCCTCGTGTCGTGGGCTGTCAGGCTCCCGCAGCCCCTCGTGTCGTGGGCTGTCAGGCTCCGGCACCCCATCTTGTCGTGGGCTGCCAGGCTCCCGCACCCCCTCTTGTCGTGGGCTGCCAGGCTCCCGCACCCCCTCGTGTCGAGGGCTGTCAGGCTCCCGCACCCCCTCATGTCGTCGGCTGTCAGGCTCCCGCACCTCCTCATGTCGTGGACTGTCAGGCTCCCGCACCGCCTCGTGTCGTGGGCTGTCAGGCTCCCGCACCCCCTCGTGTCGTGGGCTGCCAGGCTCCCGCACCCCCTCTTGTCGTGGGCTGTCAGGCTCCCGCACCCCCTCGTGTCGTGGGCTGTCAGGCTCCCGCACCCCCTCGTGTCATCGGCTGTCAGGCTCCCGCACTCTCCCCTTGTCGTTGTCTGTGGAGAAGATTAATACATATTTTCATTTTTCAGGTTTTCTCTTATAAAACAAGATCCCTGAGCTTCTGTCTTTGACCGAAAAAATGGCCTCTGACAAGTCGCTGCTGTCTGCAGAAATGAACACAAACATGGAGGAAGCGCTGTATGAACAGATGCTGATGAAGGTACGAAGATGAATTGGAGAGGCCAGCAATCACCGGGTGAATGTCTCCTCCGTCAGCCGCCGGGGGCGCGGCAGTCTCCAACATTTACCTAATGTGTATTGTTGGCTTTAGACCCCTCACAGTTGTACTATTTTGGTGCAGGAAAAATCAGTTTGCAGAACCATCCTGTTCATGTTACTCACTGATTCTCACTTGTTGCCTCATTTCAGGCCAAACAGGAGATGCAGAGCAGAATACCGAACTTACCAGAAAGCAGAGAGATCAGACCCCAGCCGGGTGAGATGGGCGTCCTCTGATTATTATCCAGATTATTTTGTGCATATTATGTGACAGATACCACAGTGGGGCAGTGGGGTCTTATTGACTGCAACGGTCACATGATGCAACCAACGTGGGGGGTCACATAATTTCTTATGCAGTTGATTACATGTAAATGCTGCTTGGCTTTTGCCGATTTTATTGTGTTTTTGTTCACTTTTTGTTTTTATTTCTGTGTTAGGTTTCTGCATTAAAACTTGCACATCCAAAAATACCAAAATCTTTATTAACATCTGCAAGTCGAACCAGATCTCAGCGCCCCCGGACCTGACGGAGCAGGAGTTAGTCAGCATCCTGGAATCTGATGATCCCTCCGGCTATCGAGTCCCCATGAGCCTTGGAGAGCCCCACGTTGAAGTTGATAATAGTACTTTTTTTTTTAATACAGCGCTTCTCTTTTTAAAGGGATAGTCCAGAGATATCCTTAAAGGGGTTAAAATAGCAAGTATTACAACTTACTAATCCTCAATGGTCAAAGGTGCCATCTCCACAGGTTCTGGTAGGTCCACTTCCAGTCTGCGGAATAAAGTTTGACATCTTGTTGTTGACTTTTGAACTTTTTTGGTTTAGATTTGGGACTTAGAGGGATTGTCCACTACTTGGATTCCCCTTTAAGAACTTATACCACTTATTCATAGCAGCCCTACTAAGGTCAATGGATTGAGTCGGCACCGCAAAGTATCTAAGTCCTGGTGCACTTTGTCCTACAGGTAGAGGCGGCTGCTCGACGTACGACATAGTGATTAATGGCACCTTCTTTGAGAAAATTACGGTAACTGCAATTGCTTATTCTGACATACGAGCTGTCTGCTCTCCTTTGTGTCAGCTCCTTACTTTGTATTTTTTTTATTAGAATAATGAGCTTTTCAGGGAATTTTTTATCACCGTGGCCATGGAGGGACTAGAGAACAAGTACGAAATGGAGCTGTCAAGAGGTAACGACCGCATCACTGATCTTTTCCTTGATTTTTCCATCGACCACACAAGGACTTGTTCTTTCGTGGAGCAAGTTTACCATATAATATATTGAACATTTTTATGTACCAACCTGTTGTATGGCACCGTATCAAATGCCTTTGAAAAGTCCAGATAGACAACATCCACTAAGTTTCCCTGGTCCAACCTGAACTTACCTCCCCATAGAATCTTTTCAGATTAGTTTGCAGGACAGATCCCTCATAATCATATGTTTAGGTTATTCTTATTGAGGTGCTCCAGGTTAGTATCTCTTAGAAAACCCTCAAAGTTGTTGCCCACAGTACAAGTTAAACTTACCGACCTATAAATTCCAGGCTCAGATGTTATCCCCTTCTTGAATATTGGTACCACATTTGCTATGTGGGTGTAACCCTGGTGGATATGGACCCACTGCCCCACGGGAGGGTTGTGACTAGGTGTCTACTGGGTCTCCACTAGAACCTCTGGTGGTGAGGATAGACTGGGCCTCCGGTAGACACCAGGTACCACTTCAGTGCAGTTCCCGGGACTGCAGCAGCATTCCGGAGGTACCAGGGTACCAGACTCAGGAGAGCGAAGACAAGGACTAGGTCAGACAGTCCGAGATCAGGGCAGGAAGCACAGGTTCAGGATAGAGAAAAATGGCAAGGGGGACAGGGGTTTTTGATACCAGAAAACTCCTTTAACGCTTGCAACCTCTGTTGCTTGACTGCTACTCAAACAGTCAAATCAGTCAGTAAGAATTTAGGGAACTTCCATGGCGATATTTTGCATCATTATTTGTTAGCAGACGCCAGGAGTGGATCCAAAACAGAAGAGGTGAAAGTGTTTCAGTTACTATTTTTCACTGTGTTTGTTCCCCTCTGGTTTTCAGCTTACAAATACTGATGTAAATTAGTGCCCAAAATACTCACTGTGTGAATGAGACGAGGAAGCTGCTTGTAGTACTGTAATAGAAGTCCTTATTCTGAGGATGAGTTCTGTAATTCTTGTCTTCTCTGCTCCATCAAACTCCCCAGAGCAGGGGCAACCCCTGGAGCAAAACTTCTGGCGGCAGATGTCCAGACGTATGACTCAGTGATGTGTGATGGACCCCGACTCCCAAACAAAATGAATCAGACACATACAAAATAAATACACAAATCATTGCAATTAGGTGTCAAACGTTCTCAACTTTATTTAAATTTACATGACACCGAAAATGGCACAACCCTCGACTCACGAAGAGTCACCCTCCAGCTCTCAGGAGAGGAAAACCCCCTGTGGAGGAAACCTCTAGGGAACCATGGCTGGAGGACTGCCCTTCCCTTGGGCTTAGAGAGTTAGTGCCGATATATGACGGAGTTTTAGAATTTCTACATATTTACAGAGAACGACATAACAAATATAGACTATTAATGTGATAAACTGGATGTGGGAGAGATCTGGCTGCGATATCTGTCACCACATTTATTGCTGGAACGAATTTAGTTGATCTGATTTCCCAGGTGGATCTACCACTTCTCCCTTACAGATCCAGCTCCGTCTCTCAAGATGTTGGGTACTTGGTTACAGGGGTTGCTCATTATGGATAACCCCTAATAGGATGAGTATCCCCTCCCCCTCCCAATTTATCACCCATTAAAGTCAAGGATCCATCCACGAACTCCCAAAGAAGAGCAGCTGTTTGTACATAGTAACAGAAGGGGATCCTGTTTTGGGGACCCCCCCTCTGTTACCTTCCCTCCCCCCCGGGGTGTCTAAGAAGACAACCCCTTTCCCTGCTAGAACCTCCAAATTACACCAACATTGGCACATTACGTGGGGTGGTCAAGCTCAAGGTCCTCAGGCGCATCATCAGTAATGGCGCTGATCATGGCAGCGCGGCATTATTTTATGGAATCTTCTTTATGACACTTGTTTATGCCCTCACAATAGTTGTCATGGTTACTACAAGGGCTATTACTGATGCAGGGTCCAAGTATTAACCCTTTCATCATTGGTAATTCACTTTCATTATGGAGGCAAATAATTGTACTTGATACCAAGCAGGAGTCTTATCATTACGGCTTCCCTTAGGCACCATAAGAAATACAGATTATAGAACATACGTACAAGTGTTTCAGGAGTGTTTTGCACTTTTCAGATCCATAGATTGGGCTTATAACTAACACTTTACAAAGCAGAAAATTAAGAGGAAATTACTTGTAAAATAATATTATAGGGAATTGCATTTCAAGCATTTTCCTAATGTGCATTCTGCATACTTGCATAGTTACATAGGTTGAAAAAGTTTGAACTTTAATGTCCTTGGTCTATCTCCAAAGTTATCCATTTTCTTTTTACTAGATTATTTATAACCCACAATGTCATGTTTTGTTAAAAAAGTATCCAGCCCTTCTATAAATGCTGTTATACTATCTGCCATTACTATATCTTGTGGTTGGCATTCCACAGTCTGACTGCTCTAACTGTAAAGAATCCTTTCCTATTAAGTTGCCAGAATCGCCTCACCTCCGCTTGTTATGAATGTTCCTGGTGCTTTGTAAGGTCCTGGAAAGTGATAAGTCATGTGCCAGTACTATGCATTGACCACATATGTATTTATACATATAAATGTATATTTATGAAGGAGATGATAATTACCCTTCATAGAGGTGTTACGATCATTCATAAATTGCTTTCATAGGTTTGATCTCCAGGATTAGGAGAGATTTGGGGTGTAAACGTAATAAACAATGAGTAAAACATCAAAGCAAACGAAAAAGGGTTTGTGACCCAAACTGGTAGGTGAGACCGGCTAGCCCCATATTATACGAGGTCACAACCAGGTTTCACCTGAGGAGCGCAGCACTAATGAGTCCTCAGGAGCGCATAACCCTGAAATATGCAGCGATTCTACACTACCCATTATAAAAGGGTTTAATATGCTACTTACTACCATGTTTTAGTTAAGATACAAGGCATATTTGTAAGGAGAGATGAAAAAGGTGACGGGGGACAACATATAAATATACTGAGGAACTCTATACACTAGTGGCCAAAATTGAGGCAACACCCCCAAGATTTATGAATTTTTAGCATTTTGCCAATATAAATACAAATTTCATGAATGTTTTTGATTTCACAGTAAAGTTTTTAAGTTGAAATAAAATCTCATAGAAACACAATATTAGCAGGAAATTTGTTCATTTGTCAACAAATTGGACACTATTGTCACTCAGATGACTGTGGGAGAAAAGCCATTGATTTGTCCTATTTTCATATCTAACACTAAATGTTAATACTCAGTTGGACAGCCCTCGGCCTTGATGACTGCCTGGCATCTACTTGGCATGCTATCTACCAGTTTGTGTAAATCAGATGGTGTGATGATATGAAGCCATGATTTGATGATGGCTGCAATGAGTTCCTGCTTGTGTGAAGCCCGCTGTTTTGACACCGCTCTTTTGAGCCGAGCCCAGAGATTCTCAATAGGATTGAGATCTGGGCTGTTTCCTGGCCAATTCAATAGCTGGACATTTTTGTCCTTGAACCAAGAGAGACATTTTTTAGCTGTATGGCATGGGGCTCCATCTTAAAATAAACGGTGTCCCTTCACTAAATACATCACGTGCCGAAGGAATGAGTTTAGGCTGAAGGACGTCCTTGATGTACTTTTCAGCATTAACTGTTTCTTCAATTACCTGCAGCCGACCACCTGCATCTCTGGACACGCAGCCCCCTACCATAACACTCAGAGGAGGCTTCATGGTGGGTACTGTACCCTCTGGCAACCAGTCCTCTCCAGGTCGTCGCTGAACGTAGCGGACACCGTCGCTGCCAAAGATGGATATGCGTGTCTCATCGCTCCATATAACATTTCTCCATTGTTCAATGGTCCATTTACAATGTTCTTTGGCCCCTGCAGACGTTTCTGACGCTGTGAGGCATTCAAAAATGGCTTTTTACGTGGTATTCTGGCTCTTAACCCCGCGTTTACCAATCGTCGTCGAACCGTCCGATCGGACACTGTCAAGGGAAGAACATTTCTGCACAAAAAACGTGTCGCTCGGCAGGAAAATCCCCTTGATATTGCGTTTTTGAGATTTTTTTTTTCCCGTTCTTTAGAAACGCTGCAAAACTACTGAAGGAATAGACATGAAACTGCTTTAAGTCAGCAAGGATTCACTTTTCCTGCTTTTCCTGGTACTATCAAACATAGCGTTTTTGGGAACATGGAGCTCTATATTACAAATATGTCCGTCCCGCCAGTTGAAAGAAATTAACATTTTCCTGGAGGGAAGTTTATATTTTACATTATGTCAGTTTTTGTCTATCGATGATAAAGTGCAGTTTGCAGCAATTTTTATTGTGACATATACCCAAATCATTCACGAAAATATTTCACATTCAACGCGCGTCGGGCGGGCCTGCGTGCTCTCACATGCCAGGCCTGAGTTTCAGTTCCAGTCCGACCCTATTAATCATCTATGGTTTCCCTTCAGAATGGAAAATGCTGAAAAATCGGAAGTTCCTGGGATCCATTTTTGAACAGAATATCAGAACCAAATCAAAACCGATGATTCAGGAAATGGACATAATGGGGTAAGTCCCAACTCTAAGGTACAAGTCTATGGCATACAGTCTGTAAAAGACGACAGAGTAGGCTGCTGTTGAGCATCGGCGGCTTCTTCTCTGATGTTCCTCGCTCATCCATGCAGTACATGGTCGGCCATTCAATTGATTGGATGTCTTATAATACCACATTTCCCCTAGGGACACAAAGTATGACATGCGCCACTCCTCCTGGTGATAGGTTATACCCAACAGATGGGGCAGCGCCACTCCTCGTGGTGATGGGTTACACCCAACAGATGGGGGAGCACCACTCCTCGTGGTGATGGGTTACACCCAACAGATGGGGGAGCTCCACTCCTCGTGGTGATGGGTTACACCCAACAGATGGGGGAGCTCCACTCCTCGTGGTGATGGGTTATACCCAACAGATGGGGGAGCGCCACTCCTCGTGGTGATGGGTTACACCCAACAGATGGAGGAGCTCCACTCCTCGTGGTGATGGGTTACACCCAACAGATGGGGGAGCAACACTCCTTGAGGTGATAGATTATACCCAACAGATGGGTGAGCGCCACTCCTCGTGGTGATGGGTTATACCCAACAGATGGGGCAGCGCCACTCCTCGTGGTGATGGGTTATACCCAACAGATGGGGGAAGTTGCAGAATGGCTTGTTATGGTGTAAGAACAATGTGGACATTGTTTTTTTTTTGTTGTTTTAACTATTATGCCTTTATGTTCTTTATTTTTTTCCTACAGACCCTCCCAGCTAACTCCAAGCAAGTCCCTCATCTTAGAAGTTGAAAGGTTTGGGTTACTTTGAGCTTTAATGCATGCATTTACTTTTTTTAGAATCCCATCTTACAAAAGATATAAGATATCCAACTTCTTGGACTCTAAGAATAAGGGGGCTGCAGCCTGGAAGTAACCCTGCTGCCCTTTTTAAAGAATATGCTGGTGTGGGGCAGCTACCCGGATATTCACTGTGCAGGAGAAATGCAGCTAAGCCCATTCACTTTGCTGGATCTATGCGGTCGTTCTGCTGCACAGTGGAGGCCATGATGCCAATGTGCAGGGAATGACTGTGAAAGGGGCTGTTCCTCATTACCAGCATCAGTGCCCCTTTATTATATTAGAGATTGACCCCAACAGATCATAAATTGATGGTGTACCCTTGCAATATACTGCTTCCTTCCTTTTCTTATCAGTTCACCCGTGAAACCAGATTACATGATTGTGGCGGAACCTCCTGTAGGACACCCAAGTTTTCTGGTGGCTGAAATCTCTTTACCTAAAGTGGTGAGACCCTCAGATGTGGTTTAGGACTGTGACCTTTTTGCATTTCATGTGATTTCCAATAGTCTTCCCTTATTAAAAGTCTGTGCCAACCTCGTGCTACCGGTCCTCCTCTGCCAACTTTTATCATCACAGCTTTGATGTGTCCACCGTATCCAATTGCTGGCAGCTGTGACACATTTGCTGGATGATGATGATATAATTTTTATTTTCATACCATGGTGGGGTGTTTGAAAGCTGTTGGAATGGAAAAGAAGATCTCTGTAAACGACTCTGTCAGCAGAGAACGACTGTTCAAACCAAGCACAGACGCCCAGTGCTTCACGGCGGGACCAGTCATTTATATAAGCCTTCCCCCCTGCTTGTTTCCCCTCCATCTCCATCATCACCTCTTCTTTGACAGTTCTGGCTTCATAGATCCAGAGAGGAGATAGAGGGAAAACAAGCTGGTGGGAAGATGTATATATTATTATTATTATTTAATTATATAGTGCCATTGATTCCATGGTGCTGGTGCATATAAATGATGTTATAATGATGATAGAAATGATGAAAGAGGCTTGTTGCAATAGTGTAGAACACGCCGCTCTTTATTTTTTCTATATTAATGCGACATTTGGAGGAATCGCACAGAAAATGCTTTAAATGTATTTATTTTTTAATTTGATTTTTCTCATGTCCATGATTCACATTGTGTTAAATGAGGCATAATGAAGATTAAGAATGTTTCAGCTAATGTAGCCTTCATCAGACAGGATAATGTAGCTTAAGGGGACCCACATGGTTAAATATAGGGGTCAGTTCTGGTCTTCCCAAAAAGCAGATGAAGTAGTCACCACACGGGAATCTGGTGATTACTGGGTTTGCTTTTGGGGACCCCAGATTTCTTCATATAACCGAGTGGGCCTTCTGCCTAATGAAGGCTACATTATCTGAAATTCTGGTACCATTCATTATGCCTCACTTAAAGGGGTTGCCTGGCACTTTAATATTGATGACCTATCCTAAGGATATTCCATTAGTATTAAAGTGGTGGACAACCCCTTTTAATGCAGTGTGAATCCTAAAAAATATTTTTCAGCATTTTCTGTGAGCAGTTCCTCCACGTGTCAGATTTAATGTATGAGACGTGTGGAGCTACACAGTAACTTCTAGTTGGCCACGTATCAAGATAAAAGTTTAGATTTTTGTGCACTTGTTGGTTACAACTTTCTTTCCCGTACAGAAGCATTCAGCGACATAAGCGTTGTTACCACGCTGGTCTTCTCTTTACAGTCTTCTGCTAGATCTCTTGTGTTGGACTTGGGTGAAGACAGAATAGTCAGACGTCCCGATTTGTATCATCTAGACGTCTTCATTCCTTACAATATCATCCAAGAACAAAGTGGAGCTCAGTTCAACAAGGACAGTAAGGTGAGACAATTAAGCAAAGCTGGACATGTCTTATAGCCCATTCTGAAGTCTCCTTCTTAAAGAGGTTCTCTGAGAAAATGTATAAAATAAAATTTAAAAAAATGTATACATTTATTTAGCAAAAATAAATTCTTTTAATTAGTGGATAATTCTATGTGAATACTTTTATGCCCAAAAATGGCAAAAGTATTCTCGGAGTGATACCTTTATTGGCTAACCAGAAAAAAAATATATATGCAAGCTTTCAGAGCACAGAGGCTCCTTCTTCAGGCAATATTACACATGAATTCATAACATTTGCAATCCCGCCTGAAGAAGGAGCCTGTGTGCTCTGTAAGTTTGCATATATATATTTTTTTCTGGTTAGCCAATAAAGGTATCACTCCGAGAATAGTTTTGCCATTTTTGGGCATAAAATTATTTCCATCAAATTTTCTGGCTAACACGGTACCACAATATAAATTTGTACTGTACATCACAATTAGGGGATAATAATTGCGTATGGACATAATGGCCAACGATGTCAGCAGCCATCCATCCTAGATGGGTGAAGGTAAACTGTTTGAGACGGACATCTCTGACCTACCTGTCGGAATCAAGAACGTGCATCTGTCATTGATTGACTGACTGATCACGTCCATGAGTCAACATGTTGTAAACCTGTCATGATGAGTGAGCAGATAGGATGCTGCCCCTCACCCTGACAGGAACTTATCTATCACAACATATAGTTGCCCAGAGACATCTGAATGCATCGGCTTTCCTTTATGCCATTCATCAAACATGTCGTATATTTTGTGTATAGCGAGTCACAAGCCTCGCACTGCTCTGCGTCTTATCATTTGGTTCTATGAGCTGCAGTGAAACGTGACGTATATTCCAGGTGCTGACGATCACAATGCCGGTGCAGCCAGCATAGCGGTGGGCTCAGAAGATCGGCTTTGGAAAACGTTCCTCTTATATAGATCCAGTGGATCCTACTTACATTTGCTGCTGTTTACATTGTATGGTTACAAGTCTATTTACACTTCAATATGACTCCAGAATAAATTTTTGTCTTTCTTATTGTTAGAACCTTGCTCTTAGGTTTTTTCCTTTGCTGGTCACATGACCTCGTTGGCCTATTTAATCCTGCTCCGCCCTTCTGGCTTTGCTGGACTACATTGTATAACTACTTTCTAGCTAGCCTGTGCTCTGTATCTAACTCTGTTAGTTTGCTTGGTCTACGGACCTCTATGTTCTATATATTTTGTTTGTTCGTCTGTCTGCTACTATTTCTGTTAGGAGGTGTCCCATTTTCCTCCCAGTCCTTAGTACTTGTAGGGATTCCTTCCCCACATCTATAGGTCTCCGTACAGACTAGCTTAGGACTTTAGCAGGTCTGATCGCAGGATCAGGTTCCCTGTTACATCGTAGGGATTCAGCTGAGTTCTATCGTAGGGACAGATCTCCTCTCTTTCCTTAGCTCTGGTAGCAGATCATAACACTTATACTTGCCGTATATTTTTCCCAAGGAGGGGGTTTAGGTATTGTGCTTTTTTTTCTTTTTTATTTCTACTGTAATATTTCATAATATCTGTGAATAAGTCTTGAAAATAATTTGCATTGAAAAGGTTGAGATCCTCTGAATCTACAGGGATTTTTAGGAATTAAACATCTACAGCAGTAAATCTGCAGCAGAATTTACATTTTGCACCATGTCTGGATTTAGTAGCCGCTGCCCCTTTAAATGGAATATGTCAGCAGGTTTTTGCTATCCCATTTGAGAGCAGCATAATCCGAGGCCCTGATTCCAACGATGTATCACTTACGGGGCTGCTTGGTGTTATTTTGATAAAATTGCAGTTTTTTTTTTCTCATGCAGATCTCTGAATGCTGAGCTCTGTATAATAACCCCACCCACACCACTGATTGGCAGCTTTCTGTGTACACTGTATTTAAACTGCCAATCAGTGATGGGGGGCGTGGTTGGACTACCTGGCAGCAGGTTTACTAGTCCTCTAGTGATAATCTTCTGCTAATAAAAGTGTGATTTTTATCAAAACTACAACAAGCAGCCCTGTAAGTGAGACGTCCCTAGAATCAGGGTCTTTGTCTCTACATCATGCTGCTCTCAACAACAACCAATATATAGTACATCCGACAAGGGGTCAATGTGTCAAAAGACCTTTATTATAATAATTTGGGTACATGGCGGCAAAGAAAAGAGCACACACACATATATATAGTAATACCATATAATAGTGAGGAGGTATAATGTAAATATTTGAATTGCAGAGACACCAGGGCTAAATAGTAGTAGCTCCAATTGTGCTAATGCATACTGATAGTATATCCTAGGTCACATAGTAAAAGGATATAATCCCAAATAATAAAAGCCAATATAGGCATTCCCAAGATAATGACCTTTTGGTATATACATATCAAGGGATGTATTATATCCAAGTAGGTTAATTCCCAAGTAACAATAATGTTGTATTGGATTCATTCATACCTGGTATTTATTGTCTGCACGTCTTGCAATAGCTCTGGGCTCGGTGGTCCTACTCCTAGTGTGGCGCTCACCCCATCATGCTGCTCTCAGAATAGCCAAGAAAAACCTGCTGACAGATTCCCTTTACAAATAGCTGAAATGGCTCCTAGATACCAGAGAAGGAAAACGTTATTAAAACGGTTTTGTTTCCTAAATAGAAAAGCAAATTAAACACCACTGGATAATGTGGTGTGTGAAACCGTCCATTGGATTGCTGTTTCGGGTGGGCTCAGGAGCAGAGCCCCCATCCTACACAGCTGACATCTTGCTGTAACAGCAGCGGCCAGAGCGGAGCGTCAATCACTGCTGTTTAACCATTTATATGCCGTCAATCACTGATGGCAAGTTAAATAGCGCAATCGCCGGTACGCTATGCAATGTTACTAGAATTTTTTTTTGTTACTTTTCCATTTCCTTGAATTACTTGTTGTGATTTGCGGATCCATTGACTGGCCACGTGGAAGGGCTGCAGCCGATCATTCATGTCCGTAGCAGATACACATTTACATGTGTAAATAGGCCCTTATAGAAATCAATCAATAGAACGTATACCTGGATATCCAGGTTTATCCTTTGCATACATTTAAAGAGGTATAAGTCATGGCATATTACTAGGATGTCATTCTTGGGGGTCTGACAGCCTAATTTAGAAAGAAGTGGATGCATTATTTTTTTCACACTCCCAATTTAACAATTTGAGTACAGTTGGATCTATTGTTTTTTTTATTTTTTGCACTATGGGTGGGTGGTTGGGAGCACAGCTGTGCAGGAAAAAAAAAGCTTACAGGTTCTCAATTCCTTCATTCTTGGGATCGGTGGCGGAACCACAGGTCGGACCATCGCCAATCAAGATATTATATCCCTTCACACAAATCGTTGCTACCAATTATCAATTTGAGTACGGTTATACCTATTGTTTTTTTAGGGTTTTTTTTTGCACTGTGGGTGGTTGGGAGCACAGCTGTGCAGGAAAAAAAAAGCTGATAGGTTCCCCATTCCTTCATTCTCAGGATCAGTGGTGGAACCAGAGGGTGGATCATCTCCAATCAAAATATTATATTATTCACACTAATCATTGCTCCTAGTTAACAATTTGAGTACCCATTGTGTTTTTTTAGGGTTTTTTTTTTTTGCACTATGGGTGCAAGTTATAGTAATATGTGTAAAAAAAAAACTAATAGTGTCTCCTGATTGTTCAGACACAAATATATCTGTTGAAAATAGTCTGGTATACACCAGTAAATTATAACTGTGGTTTTGCTGTTCCACGGTAAAAAATCTCTATTATCCTGCTTTTGGCATTTTTTGCCGCAAAGAAAAACAGTAGTAGTGTCTCCTGATTGTTCAGACACAAATATATCTGTTGAAAATAGTCTGGTATACACCAGTAAATTATAACTGTGGTTTTGCTGTTCCACGGTAAAAATCTCTATTATCCTGATCTTGGCATTTTTTGCCGTAAAAAAAAAACTAATAGTGTCTCCCTGATTTTTCAGATACAAATATATCTGTTGAAAATAGTCTGGTGTGGGCCCAAGAAATACAAGTGTGGTTTTGCAGTTCCACGGGTCACATCTTTGTATTATCCACTTTTGGGCCATTTTTACCTAAAAATAAACAGATTCAGTGTGTCGCTCATTGTTCAGCCGCAAATATATCTATCAGAGAAATAGAACTGTGGTTTTCCTCTTCCACGGTTCTAATCTACTTTATTACCCTTTTTCCATTGATAGTGCGAGTGTAAGCTATTTTACTTACTTTACAATGGGCAAGGCGCGTGGCAAGGGACATGGAAGTGGACGTTCTGGTGATGGTGCATGCAGAGGACGGGGCCGTGGCCAAGGTGAAAATGCGCCACAACCAACAGCCATATCTTCTCGCTCCCACTTCTTGACCGAATTACTAGGGAAGCACAGAACAACACCAGTATTGCGAACTGATCAGTGTGAACAGGTTATTAATTGGATAGCAGATAATACTTCCAGTTACCTGGGCACCACCACTTCCGGTCTGTCTTCCACACGGTCAACTCTTAGTAGCCGTGAGTGTCGACCGCATACTCCTCCTCACCCTGATGCTCCTCCCTCCCACCATGCCAAGTGTCGTCAGACAGCAACTGATCCCACACTTGGACTCTCTGAAGAGCTGTTCACTGGTCCATTTCCAGATTTGTGCCCCTCGCCTGCTCCGCTTGAAGTGGTGGAAGAGGAGATCCCATGTAGAGATGCCCAAATATTTGAACAGCCACGGCCACAGGAAGTCAACGCTGGCAATTTGTCACAAGAGGTGGACGATGACGAGACACAGTTGCCAGGAAGTGAGGAGGATTGTGGTGCGCAAGTGGAAGAGGAGGAGGTGGTGGATGATCTAGTAACTGACCCAACATGGCAGGAGGACATGCAGAGCGAGGCCAGCAGCACACAGGCAGGAAGAAGCAGTGTGGTGGCCGCACACATGGGTATACGCTTCCTCATTTCGGCTGTTTTATGTTCTTCTCCTTATCCTCAGCCTCCACCACCACTATACAACCAGGGTGACCGTGGTCCATGTTGCCATTATTGAAAGTTCCTCCGTCCTTATTTTTGTCAGCTTTTGCTTGGAAGGCATAAGCAAAGACTGTGGGAGACCCACTCCCCAATAATGGGAATAATATTTTTAAAATGCTGTACTGTATGACTCTTGTAAGGGGCATTAAAAGCGTCTTGTTAAGCTACTGCGACCTCCACCACTTTTCCGAGGGGCATTCAAACCATCTTGTTAAGCTACTGCGATCTCCACCACTTTTCCGAGGGGCATTAAAACTGTCTTGTTAAGCTACTGGGACCTCCACGTCTCTTCCAAGGGGCATTCAAACCGTCTTGTTAAGATACTGTGACCTCCACCACTTTTCCGAGGGCCATTAAAAGCGTCTTGTTAAGCTACTGGGACCTCCACCACTTTTCCGAGGAGCATTAAAACCGTCCTCTTAATCTACTGGGACTTCCACGTGTCTTCCAAGGGGCATTCAAACAGTCTTGTTAAGCTACTGCGATCTCCACCACTTTTCCGAGGGGCATTAAAACCGTCTTGTTAAGCTACTGGGACCTCCACGTCTCTTCCAAGGGGCATTCAAACCGTCTTGTTAAGCTACTGGGACCTCCACCACTTTTCTGAGAGGCATTAAAAGTGTCTTATTAAGCTACTGGTACCTCCACCACTTTTCCGAGGGGCATTAAAAACGTCTTGTTAAGCTAGTGGGACCTCCACGTCTCTTCCAAGGGGCATTCAAACTGTCTTGTTAAGCTACTGCGACCTCCACCACTTTTTCGAGGGGCATTAAAAGCGTCTTATTAAGCTACTGGGACCTCCACGTCTCTTCCAAGGGGCATTCAAACCGTCTTCTTAAGCTACTGGGACCTCCACGTCTCTTCCAAGGGGCATTCAAACCGTCTTGTTAAGCTACTGGGACCTCCACGTCTCTTCCAAGGGGCATTCAAACCGTCTTGTTAAGCTACTGCGACCTCCACCACTTTTCCAAGGGGCATTAAAACCATCTTGTTAAGCTACTGGGACCTCCACGTCTCTTCCAAGGGGCATTCAAACCGTCTTGTTAAGCTACTGGGACCTCCACCAGTTATCTGAGGGGCATTAAAAGCGTCTTGTTAAGCTGCTGTGACCTCCACCACTTTTTCGAGGGGCATTAAAACCGTATTGTTAAGCTACTGGGACCTCCACGTCTCTTCCAAGGGGCATTCAAACTGTCTTGTTAAGCTACTGCGACCTCCACCACTTTTTCGAGGGGCATTAAAAGCGTCTTATTAAGCTATTGGGACCTCCACCACTTTTCTGAGGAGCATTAAAACTGTCTTGTTAAGCTACTGGGACCTCCACGTCTCTTCCAAGGGGCATTCAAACAGTCTTGTTAAGCTACTGGGACCTCCACGTCTTTTCCAAGGGGCATTCAAAGCGTCCTGTTAAGCTACTGGGACCTCCACCCCTTTTCCGAGGGGCAATAAAAGCATCTTGTTAAGCTACTGGGACCTCCACCACTTTTCCGAGGAGCATTAAAACCATCTTGTTAAGCTACTGTGACCTCCACGTCTCTTCCAAGGGACATTCTAACCGTCTTGTTAAGCTTCTACGACCTCCACCACTTTTGCACGGGGCATTAAAACCGACTTGTTAAGCTACTGGGACCTCCAGGTCTCTTCCAAGGGGCATTCAAACCGTCTTCTTAAGCTACTGGGACCTCCACGTCTCTTCTGAGGGGCATTAAAAGCGTCTTGTTAAGCTCATGTGACCTCCACCACTTTTCCGAGGGTAATTAAACAGTCTTGCTAAGCTACTGGGACCTCCACGTCTCTTCCAAGGGGCATTCAAACTGTCTTGTTAAGCTACTGTGACCTCCACCACTATTCAAAGGGGCATTAAAACCGTCTTGTTAAGCTTATGTGACCTCCACCACTTTTCCGAGGGTCATTAAACAGTCTTGTTAAGCTACTGGGACCTCCAGGTCTCTTCCAAGGGGCATTCAAACCGTCTTGTTAAGCTACTGGGACCTCCACGTCTCTTCCAAGGGGCATTCAAACCGTCTTGTTAAGCTACTGCGAACTCCACCACTATTCAAAGGGGCATTAAAACCGTCTTGTTAAGCTACTGGGACCTCCTCCACTTTTCCGTGGGGCATTAAAACAGTCTTGTTAAGCTACTGGGACCTCCACGTCTCTTCCAAGGGGCATTCAAACTGTCTAGTTAAGCTACTGGGACCTCCACTTCTCTTCTCAGGGGCATTAAAAGTGACTTGTTAAGCTACTGTGACCTCCACCACTTTTCCGAGGGGCATTAAAACCGTCTTGTTAAGCTACTGGGACCTCCACGTCTCTTCCAAGGGGCATTCAAACCGTCTTGTTAAGCTACTGGGACCTCCACGTCTCTACCAAGGGGCATTCAAACCGTCTTGTTAAGCTACTGCGACCTCCACCACTTTTTCGAGTGGCAGTAAAAGGGTCTTATTAAGCTACTGGGATATCCACCACTTTTCCGAGAAGCATTAAAACCGTCTTGTTAAGCTACTGGGACCTCCAAGTCTCTTTCAAGGGGCATTCAAACCGTCTTGTTAAGCTACTGGGACCTCCACCACTTTTGCACGGGGCATTAAAACCGACTTGTTAAGCTACTGGGACCTCCAGGTCTCTTCCAAGGGGCATTCAAACCGTCTTCTTATGCTACTGGGACCTCCACGTCTCTTCTGAGGGGCATTAAAAGCGTCTTGTTAAGCTCATGTGACCTCCACCACTTTTCCGAGGGTAATTAAACAGTCTTGCTAACCTACTGGGACCTCCACGTCTCTTCCAAGGGGCATTCAAACCGTCTTGTTAAGCTACTGTGACCTCCACCACTATTCAAAGGGGCATTAAAACCATCTTGTTAAGCTTATGTGACCTCCACCACTTTTCCGAGGGTCATTAAACAGTCTTGTTAAGCTACTGAGACCTCCACGTCTCTTCCAAGGGGCATTCAAACCGTCTTGTTAAGCTACTGGGACCTCCACGTCTCTTCCAAGGTGCATTCAAACCGTCTTGTTAAGCTACTGCGACCTCCACCACTATTCAAAGGGGCATTAAAACCGTCTTAAGCTACTGGGACCTCCTCCACTTTTCCGAGGGGCATTAAAACAGTCTTGTTAAGCTACTGGGACCTCCACGTCTCTTCCAAGGGGCATTCAAACCGTCTTAAGCTACTGGGACCTCCACTTCTCTTCTCAGGGGCATTAAAAGTGACTTGTTAAGCTACTGTGACCTCCACCACTTTTCCGAGGGGCATTAAAACCGTCTTGTTAAGCTACTGGGACCTCCACGTCTCTTCCAAGGGGCATTCAAACCGTCTTGTTAAGCTACTGGGACCTCCACGTCTCTACCAAGGGGCATTCAAACCGTCTTGTTAAGCTGCTGCGACCTCCACCACTTTTTCGAGGGGCAGTAAAAGGGTCTTATTAAGCTACTGTGACCTCCACCACTTTTCCGAGGGGCATTAAAACCGTCTTGTTAAGCTACTGGGACCTCCACGTCTCTTCCAAGGGGCATTCAAACCAACTTGTTAAGCTACTGGGACCTCCATGTCTCTTCTGAGAGGCATTAAAAGCATCTTGTTAAGCTACTGTGACCTCCACAACTTTTTCGAGGGGCATTAAAACCGTCTTGTTAAGCTACTGGGACCTCCACGTCTCTTCCAGGGGGCATTCAAACTGTCATGTTAAGCTACTGCGACCTCCACCACTTTTTCGAGGGGCATTGAAAGCGTCTTATTAAGCTATTGGGACCTCCACCACTTTTCTGAGGAGCATTAAAACCGTCTTGTTAAGCTACTGGGACCTCCACGTCTCTTCCAAGGGGCATTCAAACAGTCTAGTTAAGCTACGGGGACCTCCACGTCTCTTCCAAGGGGCATTCAAAGCGTCCTGTTAAGCTACTCGGACCTCCACCACTTTTCCGAGGGGCATTAAAAGTATTTTATTAAGCTACCGGGACCTCCACCACTTTTCCGAGGAGCATTAAAACCATCTTGTTAAGCTACTGTGACCTACACGTCTCTTCCAAGGGGCATTCTAACCGTCTTGTTAAGCTATTGCGACATCCACCACTTTTGCAAGGGGCATTAAAACCGACTTGTTATGCTACTGGGACCTCCACGTCTATTCTGAGGGGCATTAAAAGCGTCTTGTTAAGCTTATGTGACCTCCACCACTTTTCCGAGGGTAATTAAACAGTCTTGTTAAGCTACTGGGACCTCCACGTCTCTTCCAAGGGGCATTCAAACCGTCTTGTTAAGCTACTGTGACCTCCACCACTATTCAAAGGGGCATTAAAACCGTCTTGTTAAGCTTATGCGACCTCCACCACTTTTCCGAGGGTCATTAAACAGTCTTGTTAAGCTACTTGGACCTCCACGTCTCTTCCAAGGGGCATTCAAATAGTCTTGTTAAGCTACTCGGACCTCCACGTCTCTTCCAAGGGGCATTCAAACCGTCTTGTTAAGCTACTGCGACCTCCACCACTATTCAAAGGGGCATTAAAACCTTCTTGTTAAGCTACTGGGACCTCCACCACTTTTCCGAGGGGCATTAAAACAGTCTTGTTAAGCTACTGGGACCTCCACGTCTCTTCCAAGGGGCATTCAAACCGTCTTGTTAAGCTACTGGGACCTCCACCTCTCTTCTCAGGGGCATTAAAAGTGACTTGTTAAGCTACTGTGAACTCCACAAATTTTCCGAGGAGCATTAAAACCGTCTTGTTAAGCTACTGGGACCTCCATGTCTCTTCCAAGGGGCATTCAAACCGTCTTGTTAAGCTACTGGGACCTCCACGTCTCTACCAAGGGGCATTCAAACCGTCTTGTTAAGCTACTGCGACCTCCACCACTTTTTCGAGGGGCAGTAAAAGCGTCTTATTAAGCTACTGAGACCTCCACCACTTTTCCGAAAAGCATTAAAACCGTCTTGTTAAGCTACTGGGACCTCCACGTCTCTTCCAAGGGGCATTCAAACTGTCATGTTAAGCTACTGCGACCTCCACCACTTTTTCGACGGGCATTAAAAGCGTCTTATTAAGCTATTGGGACCTCCACCACTTTTCTGAGGAGCATTAAAACGGTCTTGTTAAGCTACTGGGACCTCCACGTCTCTTCCAAGGGGCATTCAAACAGTCTAGTTAAGCTACTGGGACCTCCACGTCTTTTCCAAGGGGCATTCAAAGCGTCCTGTTAAGCTACTGGGACCTCCACCACTTTTCCGAGGGACATTAAAAGCATTTTGTTAAGCTATCGGGACCTCCACCACTTTTCCGAGGAGCATTAAAACCATCTTGTTAAGCTACTGTGACCTACACGTCTCTTCCAAGGGGCATTCTAACCGTCTTGTTAAGCTACTGCGACATCCACCACTTTTGCAAGGGGCATTAAAACCGACTTGTTACGCTACTGGGTCCTCCACGTCTCTTCCAAGGGGCATTCAAACCGTCTTCTTAAGCTACTGGGACCTCCACGTCTCTTCTGAGGGGCATTAAAAGCGTCTTGTTAAGCTTATGTGACCTCCACCACTTTTCCGAGGGTAATTAAACAGTCTTGTTAATCTACTAGGACCTCTACGTCTCTTGCAAGGGGCATTCAAACCGTCTTGTTAAGCTACTGTGACCTCCACCACTATTCAAAGGGGCATTAAAACCGTCTTGTTAAGCTTATGCGACCTCCACCACTTTTCCGAGGGTCATTAAACAGTCTTATTAAGCTACTTGGACCTCCACGTCTCTTCCAAGGGGCATTCAAACCGTCTTGTTAAGCTACTCGGACCTCCACGTCTCTTCCAAGGGGCATTCAAACCGTCTTGTTAAGCTACTGCGACCTCCACCACTATTCAAATTGGCATTAAAACCGTCTTGTTAAGCTACTCGGACCTCCACCACTTTTCCGAGGGGCATTAAAACAGTCTTGTTAAGCTACTGGGACCTCCACGTCTCTTCCAAGGGGCATTCAATCCGTCTTGTTAAGCTACTGGGACCTCCACTTCTCTTCTCAGGGGTATTAAAAGTGACTTGTTAAGCTACTGTGATCTCCACAAATTTTCCGAGGAGCATTAAAACCGTCTTGTTAAACTACTGGGACCTCCATGTCTCTTCCAAGGGGCATTCAAACCGTCTTGTTAAGCTACTGGGACCTCCACGTCTCTACCAAGGGGCATTCAAACCGTCTTGTTAAGCTACTGCGACCTCCACCACTTTTTCGAGGGGCAGTAAAAGCGTCTTATTAAGCTACTTGGACCTCCACCACTTTTCCGAGAAGCATTAAAACCGTCTTGTTAAGCTACTGGGACTTCCACGTCTCTTCCAAGGGGCATTCAAACCGTCTTGTTAAGCTACTGGGACCTCCACGTCTCTTCCAAGGGGCATTGAAACCAACCTGTTAAGCTACTGGGACCTCCATGTCTCTTCTGAGAGGCATTAAGAGCATCTTGTTAAGCTACTGTGACCTCCACAACTTTTCCGAAGGTCATTAAAACCATCTTGTTAAGCTACTGGGACCTCCACGTCTTTTCCAAGGGGCATTCAAACCGTCTTGTTAAGCTACTGGGACCTCCACCACTTATCTGAGGGGCATTAAAGCGTCTCGTTAAGCTGCTGTGACCTCCACCACTTTTTCGAGGGGCATTAAAACCGTCTTGTTAAGCTACTGGGACCTCCACGTCTCTTCCGAGGGGCATTCAAACCATCTTGTTAAGCTACTGGGACCTCCACGTCTCTTCCAAGGGGCATTCAAACCATCTTGTTAAGCTACTGCGCCCTCCACATCTCTACCAAGGGGCATTCAAACCGTCTTGTTAAGCCACTGCGACCTCCACCACTTTTTCGAGGGGCAGTAAAAGCGTCTTATTAAGCTTCTGGGACCTCCACCACTTTTCCGAGAAGCATTAAAACCGTCTTGTTAAGCTACTGGGACCTCCACGTCTCTTCCAAGGGGCATTCAAACCGTCTTGTTAAGCTACTGGGACCTCCACGTCTCTTCCAAGGGGCATTCAAACCATCTTGTTAAGCTACTGGGACCTCCACGTCTCTTCTGAGAGGCATTAAAAACATCTTGTTAAGCTACTGTGACCTCCACAACTTTTCCGAGGGGCATTAAAACCATCTTGTTAAGCTACTGGGACCTCCACGTCTCTTCCAAGGGGCATTCAAACCGTCTTGTTAAGCTACTGGGACCTCCACCACTTATCTGAGGGGCATTAAAAGCATCTTGTTAAGCTGCCGTGACGTCCACCACTTTTTCGAGGGGCATTCAAACCGTCTTGTTAAGCTACTGGAACCTCCACTTCTCTTCTCAGGGGCATTAAAAGCGACTTGTTAAGCTACTGTGACCTCCCCCACTTTTCCGAGGGGCATTAAAACCGTCTTTTTAAGCTTCTGGGACCTCCACGTCTCTTCCAAGGGGCATTCAAACCGTCTTGTGAAGCTACTGGGACCTCCACGTCTTTTCCAAGGGGCATTCAAACCATCTTGTTAAGCTACTGGGACCTCCACGTCTCTTCTGATAGGCATTAAAAGCATCTTGTTAAGCTACTGGGACCTCCACG
>NW_027365585.1:0-103892 GCF_046119375.1 Phyllobates terribilis | reverse complement strand
AAAGCAAAAAATTTCAGAATTGCACCTTGCAATGCGGAGAAATTACTGTTTGTGCATTTAGAAAATTCATTGATTTTTGCCATTGAAAAACATCATGTTATTCATATGCCAGAAATGATTGACGCTACTGACTGAAGGAAAGGAGCTGGCATCTCACTCTCTTTGAATCTTCTTTATCATGCTAAGAGGAGCAGGAAAAAGCAAAAAATTTCAGAATTGCACCTTGCAATGCGGAGAAATTACTGTTTGTGCATTTACAATATTCATTGATTTTTGCCATTGAAAAACGTCCAGAAATGATTGAAGCTACTGACTGAATGAAAGGAGCTGGCATCTCACTCTCTTTGAATCTTCTTTATCATGCTAAGAGGAGCAGGAAAAAGCAAAAAATTTCAGAATTGCACCTTGCAATGCGGAGAAATTACTGTTTGTGCATTTACAATATTCATTGATTTTTGCCATTGAAAAACGTCCAGAAATGATTGAAGCTACTGACTGAATGAAAGGAGCTGGCATTTCACTCTCTTTGAATCTTCTTTATCATGCTAAGAGGAGCAGGAAAAAGCAAAAAATTTCAGAATTGCACCTTGCCATGCGGAGAAATTACTGTTTGTGCATTTACAATATTCATTGATTTTTGCCATTGAAAAATGTCCAGAAATGATTGAAGCTACTGACTGAACGAAAGGAGCTGGCATCTCACTCTCTTTGAATCTTCTTTATCATGCTAAGAGGAGCAGGAAAAAGCAAAAAAATTCAGAATTGCGCTTTGCAATGCGGAGAAATTACTGTTTGTGCATTTACAAAATTCATTGATTTTTGCCATTGAAAAACATCATGTTATTCATATACCAGAAATGATTGAAGCTACTGACTGAAGGAAAGGAGCTGGCATCTCACTCTCTTTGAATCTTCTTTATCATGCTAAGAGGAGCAGGAAAAAGCAAAAAATTTCAGAATTGCACCTTGCAATGCGGAGAAATTACTGTTTGTGCATTTCCAATATTCATTGATTTTTGCCATTGAAAAACATCCAGAAATGATTGAAGCTACTGACTGAATGAAAGGAGCTGGCATCTCACTCTCTTTGAATCTTCTTTATCATGCTAAGCGGAGCAGGAAAAAGCAAAAAATTTCAGAATTGCACCTTGCAATGCGGAGAAATTACTGTTTGTGCATTTACAATATTCATTGATTTTTGCGATTGAAAAACATCATGTTATTCATATACCAGAAATGATTGAAGCTACTGACTGAATGAAAGGAGCTGGCATCTCACTCTCTTTGAATCTTCTTTATCATGCTAAGAGGAGCAGGAAAAAGTAAAAAATTTCAGAATTGCACCTTGCAATGCGGAGAAATTACTGTTTGTGCATTTACAATATTCATTGATTTTTGCCATTGAAAAACGTCCAGAAATGATTGAAGCTACTGACTGAATGAAAGGAGCTGGCATCTCACTCTCTTTGAATCTTCTTTATCATGCTAAGAGGAGCAGGAAAAAGCAAAAAATTTCAGAATTGCACCTTGCAATGCGGAGAAATTACTGTTTGTGCATTTACAATATTCATTGATTTTTGCCATTGAAAAACGTCCAGAAATGATTGAAGCTACTGACTGAATGAAAGGAGCTGGCATCTCACTCTCTTTGAATCTTCTTTATCATGCTAAGAGGAGCAGGAAAAAGCAAAAAATTTCAGAATTGCACCTTGCAATGCGGAGAAATTACTGTTTGTGCATTTACAATATTCATTGATTTTTGCCATTGAAAAACGTCCAGAAATGATTGAAGCTACTGACTGAATGAAAGGAGCTGGCATCTCACTCTCTTTGAATCTTCTTTATCATGCTAAGAGGAGCAGGAAAAAGCAAAAAATTTCAGAATTGCACCTTGCAATGCGGAGAAATTACTGTTTGTGCATTTACAATATTCATTGATTTTTGCCATTGAAAAACATCATGTTATTCATATACCAGAAATGATTGAAGCTACTGACTGAATGAAAGGAGCTGGCATCTCACTCTCTTTGAATCTTCTTTATCATGCTAAGAGGAGCAGGAAAAAGTAAAAAATTTCAGAATTGCACCTTGCAATGCGGAGAAATTACTGTTTGTGCATTTATAATATTCAATGATTTTTGCCATTGAAAAACGTCCAGAAATGATTGAAGCTACTGACTGAACGAAAGGAGCTGGCATCTCACTCTCTTTGAATCTTCTTTATCATGCTAAGAGGAGCAGGAAAAAGCAAAAAATTTCAGAATTGCACCTTGCAATGCGGAGAAATTACTGTTTGTGCATTTACAATATTCATTGATTTTTGCCATTGAAAAACATCATGTTATTCATATACCAGAAATGTTTGAAGCTACTGACTGAATGAAAGGAGCTGGCATCTCACTCTCTTTGAATCTTCTTTATCATGCTAAGAGGAGCAGGAAAAAGCAAAAAATTTCAGAATTGCACCTTGCAATGCGGAGAAATTACTGTTTGTGAATTTACAATATTCATTGATTTTTGCCATTGAAAAACGTCCAGAAATGATTGAAGCTACTGACTGAATGAAAGGAGCTGGCATCTCACTCTCTTTGAATCTTCTTTATCATGCTAAGAGGAGCAGGAAAAAGCAAAAAATTTCAGAATTGCACCTTGCAATGCGGAGAAATTACTGTTTGTGCATTTACAATATTCATTGATTTTTGCCATTGAAAAACATCCAGAAATGATTGAAGCTACTGACTGAATGAAAGGAACTGGCATCTCACTCTCTTTGAATCTTGTTTATCATGCTAAGAGGAGCAGGAAAAAGCAAAAAATTTCAGAATTGCACCTTGCAATGCGGAGAAATTACAGTTTGTGCATTTACAATATTCATTGATTTTTGCCATTGAAAAACGTCCAGAAATGATTGAAGCTACTGACTGAATGAAAGGAGCTGGCATCTCACTCTCTTTGAATCTTCTTTATCATGCTAAGAGGAGCAGGAAAAAGCAAAAAATTTCAGAATTGCACCTTGCAATGCGGAGAAATTACTGTTTGTGCATTTACAATATTCATTGATTTTTGCCATTGAAAAACATCATGTTATTCATATACCAGAAATGATTGAAGCTACTGACTGAATGAAAGGAGCTGGCATCTCACTCTCTTTGAATCTTCTTTATCATGCTAAGAGGAGCAGGAAAAAGTAAAAAATTTCAGAATTGCACCTTGCAATGCGGAGAAATTACTGTTTGTGCATTTATAATATTCAATGATTTTTGCCATTGAAAAACGTCCAGAAATGATTGAAGCTACTGACTGAACGAAAGGAGCTGGCATCTCACTCTCTTTGAATCTTCTTTATCATGCTAAGAGGAGCAGGAAAAAGCAAAAAATTTCAGAATTGCACCTTGCAATGCGGAGAAATTACTGTTTGTGCATTTACAATATTCATTGATTTTTGCCATTGAAAAACATCCAGAAATGATTGAAGCTACTGACTGAATGAAAGGAGCTGGCATCTCACTCTCTTTGAATCTTCTTTATCATGCTAAGAGGAGCAGGAAAAAGCAAAAAATTTCAGAATTGCACCTTGCAATGCGGAGAAATTACTGTTTGTGCATTTACAATATTCATTGATTTTTGCCATTGAAAAACATCATGTTATTCATATACCAGAAATGTTTGAAGCTACTGACTGAATGAAAGGAGCTGACATCTCACTCTCTTTGAATCTTCTTTATCATGCTAAGAGGAGCAGGAAAAAGCAAAAAATTTCAGAATTGCACCTTGCAATGCGGAGAAATTACTGTTTGTGCATTTACAATATTCATTGATTTTTGCCATTGAAAAACATCCAGAAATGATTGAAGCTACTGACTGAATGAAAGGAGCTGGCATCTCACTCTCTTTGAATCTTCTTTATCATGCTAAGAGGAGCAGGAAAAAGCAAAAAATTTCAGAATTGCACCTTGCAATGCGGAGAAATTACTGTTTGTGCATTTACAATATTCATTGATTTTTGCCATTGAAAAACATCATGTTATTCATATACCAGAAATGTTTGAAGCTACTGACTGAATGAAAGGAGCTGGCATCTCACTCTCTTTGAATCTTCTTTATCATGCTAAGAGGAGCAGGAAAAAGCAAAAAATTTCAGAATTGCACCTTGCAATGCGGAGAAATTACTGTTTGTGCATTTACAATATTCATTGATTTTTGCCATTGAAAAACATCATGTTATTCATATACCAGAAATGTTTGAAGCTACTGACTGAATGAAAGGAGCTGGCATCTCACTCTCTTTGAATCTTCTTTATCATGCTAAGAGGAGCAGGAAAAAGCAAAAAATTTCAGAATTGCACCTTGCAATGTGGAGAAATTACTGTTTGTGCATTTACAATATTCATTGATTTTTACCATTGAAAAACGTCCAGAAATGATTGAAGCTACTGACTGAATGAAAGTAACTGGCATCTCACTCTCTTTGAATCTTCTTTATCATGCTAAGAGGAGCAGGAAAAAGCAAAAAATTTCAGACTTGCACCTTGCAATGCGGAGAAATTACTGTTTGTGCATTTACAATATTCATTGATTTTTGCCATTGAAAAACATCATGTTATTCATATACCAGAAATGTTTGAAGCTACTGACTGAATGAAAGGAGCTGGCATCTCACTCTCTTTGAATCTTCTTTATCATGCTAAGAGGAGCAGGAAAAAGCAAAAAATTTCAGAATTGCACCTTGCAATGCGGAGAAATTACTGTTTGTGCATTTACAATATTCATTGATTTTTGCCATTGAAAAACGTCCAGAAATGATTGAAGCTACTGACTGAATGAAAGGAGCTGGCATCTCACTCTCTTTGAATCTTCTTTATCATGCTAAGAGGAGCAGGAAAAATCAAAAAATTTCAGAATTGCACCTTGCAATGCGGAGAAATTACTGTTTGTGCATTTACAATATTCATTGATTTTTGCCATTGAAAAACATGTTATTCATATACCAGAAATGTTTGAAGCTACTGACTGAATGAAAGGAGCTGGCACATCACTCTCTTTGTATCTTCTTTATCATGCTAAGAGGAGCGGGAAAAAGCAAAAAATTTCAGAATTGCACCTTGCAATGCGGAGAAATTACTGTTTGTGCATTTACAATATTCATTGATTTTTGCCACTGAAAAACGTCCAGAAATGATTGAAGCTACTGACTGAATGAAAGGAGCTGGCATCTCACTCTCTTTGAATCTTCTTTATCATACTAAGAGGAGCAGGAAAAAGCAAAAAATTTCAGAATTGCACCTTGCAATGCGGAGAAATTACAGTTTGTGCATTTACAATATTCATTGATTTTTGCCATTGAAAAACATCCAGAAATGATTGAAGCTACTGACTGAATGAAAGGAGCTGGCATGTCACTCTCTTTGAATCTTCTTTATCATGCTAAGAGGAGCAGGAAAAAGCAAAAAATTTCAGAATTGCACCTTGCAATGCGGAGAAATTACTGTTTGTGCATTTACAATATTCATTGATTTTTGCCATTGAAAAACATCATGTTATTCATATACCAGAAATGTTTGAAGCTACTGACTGAATGAAAGGAGCTGGCATCTCACTCTCTTTGAATCTTCTTTATCATGCTAAGAGGAGCAGGAAAAAGCAAAAAATTTCAGAATTGCACCTTGCAATGTGGAGAAATTACTGTTTGTGCATTTACAATATTCATTGATTTTTGCCATTGAAAAACGTCCAGAAATGATTGAAGGTACTGACTGAATGAAAGGAGCTGGCATCTCACTCTCTTTGAATCTTCTTTATCATGCTAAGAGGAGCAGGAAAAAGCAAAAAATTTCAGAATTGCACCTTGCAATGCGGAGAAATTACTGTTTGTGCATTTACAATATTCATTGATTTTTGCCATTGAAAAACGTCCAGAAATGATTGAAGCTACTGACTGAATGAAAGGAGCTGGCATCTCACTCTCTTTGAATCTTCTTTATCATGCTAAGAGGAGCAGGAAAAAGCAAAAAATTTCAGAATTGCACCTTGCAATGCGGAGAAATTACTGTTTGTGCATTTACAATATTCATTGATTTTTGCCATTGAAAAACATCATGTTATTCATATACCAGAAATGTTTGAAGCTACTGACTGAATGAAAGGAGTTGGCATCTCACTCTCTTTGAATCTTCTTTATCATGCTAAGAGGAGCAGGAAAAAGCAAAAAATTTCAGAATTGCACCTTGCAATGCGGAGAAATTACTGTTTGTGCATTTACAATATTCATTGATTTTTGCCATTGAAAAACATCATGTTATTCATATACCAGAAATGTTTGAAGCTACTGACTGAATGAAAGGAGCAGGCATCTCACTCTCTTTGAATCTTCTTTATCATGCTAAGAGGAGCAGGAAAAAGCAAAAAATTTTAGAATTGCACATTGCAATGTGGAGAAATTACTGTTTGTGCATTTACAATATTCATTGATTTTTACCATTGAAAAACGTCCAGAAATGATTGAAGCTACTGACTGAATGAAAGTAGCTGGCATCTCACTCTCTTTGAATCTTCTTTATCATGCTAAGAGGAGCAGGAAAAAGCAAAAAATTTCAGACTTGCACCTTGCAATGCGGAGAAATTACTGTTTGTGCATTTACAATATTCATTGATTTTTGCCATTGAAAAACATCATGTTATTCATATACCAGAAATGTTTGAAGCTACTGACTGAATGAAAGGAGCTGGCATCTCACTCTCTTTGAATCTTCTTTATCATGCTAAGAGGAGCAGGAAAAAGCAAAAAATTTCAGAATTGCACCTTGCAATGCGGAGAAATTACTGTGTGCATTTACAATATTCATTGATTTTTGCCATTGAAAAACGTCCAGAAATGATTGAAGCTACTGACTGAATGAAAGGAGCTGGCATCTCACTCTCTTTGAATCCTCTTTATCATGCTAAGAGGAGCAGGAAAAAGCAAAAAATTTCAGAATTGCACCTTGCAATGCGGAGAAATTACTGTTTGTGCATTTACAATATTCATTGATTTTTGCCATTGAAAAACGTCCAGAAATGATTGAAGCTACTGACTGAATGAAAGGAGCTGGCATCTCACTCTCTTTGAATCTTCTTTATCATGCTAAGAGGAGCAGGAAAAAGCAAAAAATTTCAGAATTGCACCTTGCAATGCGGAGAAATTACTGTTTGTGCATTTACAATATTCATTGATTTTTGTCATTGAAAAACATCATGTTATTCATATACCAGAAATGTTTGAAGCTACTGACTGAATGAAAGGAGCTGACATCTCACTCTCTTTGAATCTTCTTTATCATGCTAAGAGGAGCAGGAAAAAGCAAAAAATTTCAGAATTGCACCTTGCAATGCGGAGAAATTACTGTTTGTGCATTTACAATATTCATTGATTTTTGCCATTGAAAAACGTCCAGAAATGATTGAAGCTACTGACTGAATGAAAGGAGCTGGCATCTCACTCTCTTTGAATCTTCTTTATCATGCTAAGAGGAGCAGGAAAAAGCAAAAAATTTCAGAATTGCACCTTGCAATGCGGAGAAATTACTGTTTGTGCATTTACAATATTCATTGATTTTTGCCATTGAAAAACATCATGTTATTCATATACCAGAAATGTTTGAAGCTACTGACTGAATGAAAGGAGCTGGCATCTCACTCTCTTTGAATCTTCTTTATCATGCTAAGAGGAGCAGGAAAAAGCAAAAAATTTCAGAATTGCACCTTGCAATGTGGAGAAATTACTGTTTGTGCATTTACAATATTCATTGATTTTTACCATTGAAAAACGTCCAGAAATGATTGAAGCTACTGACTGAATGAAAGTAGCTGGCATCTCACTCTCTTTGAATCTTCTTTATCATGCTAAGAGGAGCAGGAAAAAGCAAAAAATTTCAGACTTGCACCTTGCAATGCGGAGAAATTACTGTTTGTGCATTTACAATATTCATTGATTTTTGCCATTGAAAAACATCATGTTATTCATATACCAGAAATGTTTGAAGCTACTGACTGAATGAAAGGAGCTGGCATCTCACTCTCTTTGAATCTTCTTTATCATGCTAAGAGGAGCAGGAAAAAGCAAAAAATTTCAGAATTGCACCTTGCAATGTGGAGAAATTACTGTTTGTGCATTTACAATATTCATTGATTTTTACCATTGAAAAACGTCCAGAAATGATTGAAGCTACTGACTGAATGAAAGTAGCTGGCATCTCACTCTCTTTGAATCTTCTTTATCATGCTAAGAGGAGCAGGAAAAAGCAAAAAATTTCAGACTTGCACCTTGCAATGCGGAGAAATTACTGTTTGTGCATTTACAATATTCATTGATTTTTGCCATTGAAAAACATCATGTTATTCATATACCAGAAATGTTTGAAGCTACTGACTGAATCAAAGGAGCTGGCATCTCACTCTCTTTGAATCTTCTTTATCATGCTAAGAGGAGCAGGAAAAAGCAAAAAATTTCAGAATTGCACCTTGCAATGCGGAGAAATTACTGTTTGTGCATTTACAATATTCATTGATTTTTGCCATTGAAAAACGTCCAGAAATGATTGAAGCTACTGACTGAATGAAAGGAGCTGGCATCTCACTCTCTTTGAATCTTCTTTATCATGCTAAGAGGAGCAGGAAAAAGCAAAAAATTTCAGAATTGCACCTTGCAATGCGGAGAAATTACTGTTTGTGCATTTACAATATTCATTGATTTTTGCCATTGAAAAACGTCCAGAAATGATTGAAGCTACTGACTGAATGAAAGGAGCTGGCATCTCACTCTCTTTGAATCTTCTTTATCATGCTAAGAGGAGCAGGAAAAAGCAAAAAATTTCAGAATTGCACCTTGCAATGCGGAGAAATTACTGTTTGTGCATTTACAATATTCATTGATTTTTGCCATTGAAAAACATGTTATTCATATACCAGAAATGTTTGAAGCTACTGACTGAATGAAAGGAGCTGGCACCTCACTCTCTTTGAATCTTCTTTATCATGCTAAGAGGAGCGGGAAAAAGCAAAAAATTTCAGAATTGCACCTTGCAATGCGGAGAAATTACTGTTTGTGCATTTACAATATTCATTGATTTTTGCCATTGAAAAACGTCCAGAAATGATTGAAGCTACTGACTGAATGAAAGGAGCTGGCATCTCACTCTCTTTGAATCTTCTTTATCATGCTAAGAGGAGCAGGAAAAAGCAAAAAATTTCAGAATTGCACCTTGCAATGCGGAGAAATTACTGTTTGTGCATTTACAATATTCATTGATTTTTGCCATTGAAAAACATCATGTTATTCATATACCAGAAATGTTTGAAGCTACTGACTGAATGAAAGGAGCTGACATCTCACTCTCTTTGAATCTTCTTTATCATGCTAAGAGGAGCAGGAAAAAGCAAAAAATTTCAGAATTGCACCTTGCAATGCGGAGAAATTACTGTTTGTGCATTTACAATATTCATTGATTTTTGCCATTGAAAAACGTCCAGAAATGATTGAAGCTACTGACTGAATGAAAGGAGCTGGCATCTCACTCTCTTTGAATCTTCTTTATCATGCTAAGAGGAGCAGGAAAAAGCAAAAAATTTCAGAATTGCACCTTGCAATGCGGAGAAATTACTGTTTGTGCATTTACAATATTCATTGATTTTTGCCATTGAAAAACATCATGTTATTCATATACCAGAAATGTTTGAAGCTACTGACTGAATGAAAGGAGCTGGCATCTCACTCTCTTTGAATCTTCTTTATCATGCTAAGAGGAGCAGGAAAAAGCAAAAAATTTCAGAATTGCACCTTGCAATGTGGAGAAATTACTGTTTGTGCATTTACAATATTCATTGATTTTTGCCATTGAAAAACATCATGTTATTCATATACCAGAAATGTTTGAAGCTACTGACTGAATGAAAGGAGCTGACATCTCACTCTCTTTGAATCTTCTTTATCATGCTAAGAGGAGCAGGAAAAAGCAAAAAATTTCAGAATTGCACCTTGCAATGCGGAGAAATTACTGTTTGTGCATTTACAATATTCATTGATTTTTGCCATTGAAAAACGTCCAGAAATGATTGAAGCTACTAACTGAATGAAAGGAGCTGGCATCTCACTCTCTTTGAATCTTCTTTATCATGCTAAGAGGAGCAGGAAAAAGCAAAAAATTTCAGAATTGCACCTTGCAATGCGGAGAAATTACTGTTTGTGCATTTACAATATTCATTGATTTTTGCCATTGAAAAACATCATGTTATTCATATACCAGAAATGTTTGAAGCTACTGACTGAATGAAAGGAGCTGGCATCTCACTCTCTTTGAATCTTCTTTATCATGCTAAGAGGAGCAGGAAAAAGCAAAAAATTTCAGAATTGCACCTTGCAATGTGGAGAAATTACTGTTTGTGCATTTACAATATTCATTGATTTTTGCCATTGAAAAACATCATGTTATTCATATACCAGAAATGTTTGAAGCTACTGACTGAATGAAAGGAGCTGGCATCTCACTCTCTTTGAATCTTCTTTATCATGCTAAGAGGAGCAGGAAAAAGCAAAAAATTTCAGAATTGCACCTTGCAATGTGGAGAAATTACTGTTTGTGCATTTACAATATTCATTGATTTTTACCATTGAAAAACGTCCAGAAATGATTGAAGCTACTGACTGAATGAAAGTAGCTGGCATCTCACTCTCTTTGAATCTTCTTTATCATGCTAAGAGGAGCAGGAAAAAGCAAAAAATTTCAGACTTGCACCTTGCAATGCGGAGAAATTACTGTTTGTGCATTTACAATATTCATTGATTTTTGCCATTGAAAAACATCATGTTATTCATATACCAGAAATGTTTGAAGCTACTGACTGAATGAAAGGAGCTGGCATCTCACTCTCTTTGAATCTTCTTTATCATGCTAAGAGGAGCAGGAAAAAGCAAAAAAATTCAGAATTGCACCTTGCAATGTGGAGAAATTACTGTTTGTGCATTTACAATATTCATTGATTTTTACCATTGAAAAACGTCCAGAAATGATTGAAGCTACTGACTGAATGAAAGTAGCTGGCATCTCACTCTCTTTGAATCTTCTTTATCATGCTAAGAGGAGCAGGAAAAAGCAAAAAATTTCAGACTTGCACCTTGCAATGCGGAGAAATTACTGTTTGTGCATTTACAATATTCATTGATTTTTGCCATTGAAAAACATCATGTTATTCATATACCAGAAATGTTTGAAGCTACTGACTGAATCAAAGGAGCTGGCATCTCACTCTCTTTGAATCTTCTTTATCATGCTAAGAGGAGCAGGAAAAAGCAAAAAAATTCAGAATTGCACCTTGCAATGCGGAGAAATTACTGTTTGTGCATTTACAATATTCATTGATTTTTGCCATTGAAAAACGTCCAGAAATGATTGAAGCTACTGACTGAATGAAAGGAGCTGGCATCTCACTCTCTTTGAATCTTCTTTATCATGCTAAGAGGAGCAGGAAAAAGCAAAAAATTTCAGAATTGCACCTTGCAATGCGGAGAAATTACTGTTTGTGCATATACAATATTCATTGATTTTTGCCATTGAAAAACGTCCAGAAATGATTGAAGCTACTGATTGAATGAAAGGAGCTGGCATCTCACTCTCTTTGAATCTTCTTTATCATGCTAAGAGGAGCAGGAAAAAGCAAAAAATTTCAGAATTGCACCTTGCAATGCGGAGAAATTACTGTTTGTGCATTTACAATATTCATTGATTTTTGCCATTGAAAAACATGTTATTCATATACCAGAAATGTTTGAAGCTACTGACTGAATGAAAGGAGCTGGCACCTCACTCTCTTTGAATCTTCTTTATCATGCTAAGAGGAGCGGGAAAAAGCAAAAAATTTCAGAATTGCACCTTGCAATGCGGAGAAATTACTGTTTGTGCATTTACAATATTCATTGATTTTTGCCATTGAAAAACGTCCAGAAATGATTGAAGGTACTGACTGAATGAAAGGAGCTGGCATCTCACTCTCTTTGAATCTTCTTTATCATGCTAAGAGGAGCAGGAAAAAGCAAAAAATTTCAGAATTGCACCTTGCAATGCGGAGAAATTACTGTTTGTGCATTTACAATATTCATTGATTTTTGCCATTGAAAAACGTCCAGAAATGATTGAAGCTACTGACTGAATGAAAGGAGCTGGCATCTCACTCTCTTTGAATCTTCTTTATCATGCTAAGAGGAGCAGGAAAAAGCAAAAAATTTCAGAATTGCACCTTGCAATGCGGAGAAATTACTGTTTGTGCATTTACAATATTCATTGATTTTTGCCATTGAAAAACATCATGTTATTCATATACCAGAAATGTTTGAAGCTACTGACTGAATGAAAGGAGTTGGCATCTCACTCTCTTTGAATCTTCTTTATCATGCTAAGAGGAGCAGGAAAAAGCAAAAAATTTCAGAATTGCACCTTGCAATGCGGAGAAATTACTGTTTGTGCATTTACAATATTCATTGATTTTTGCCATTGAAAAACATCATGTTATTCATATACCAGAAATGTTTGAAGCTACTGACTGAATGAAAGGAGCAGGCATCTCACTCTCTTTGAATCTTCTTTATCATGCTAAGAGGAGCAGGAAAAAGCAAAAAATTTTAGAATTGCACATTGCAATGTGGAGAAATTACTGTTTGTGCATTTACAATATTCATTGATTTTTACCATTGAAAAACGTCCAGAAATGATTGAAGCTACTGACTGAATGAAAGTAGCTGGCATCTCACTCTCTTTGAATCTTCTTTATCATGCTAAGAGGAGCAGGAAAAAGCAAAAAATTTCAGACTTGCACCTTGCAATGCGGAGAAATTACTGTTTGTGCATTTACAATATTCATTGATTTTTGCCATTGAAAAACATCATGTTATTCATATACCAGAAATGTTTGAAGCTACTGACTGAATGAAAGGAGCTGGCATCTCACTCTCTTTGAATCTTCTTTATCATGCTAAGAGGAGCAGGAAAAAGCAAAAAATTTCAGAATTGCACCTTGCAATGCGGAGAAATTACTGTTTGTGCATTTACAATATTCATTGATTTTTGCCATTGAAAAACGTCCAGAAATGATTGAAGCTACTGACTGAATGAAAGGAGCTGGCATCTCACTCTCTTTGAATCTTCTTTATCATGCTAAGAGGAGCAGGAAAAAGCAAAAAATTTCAGAATTGCACCTTGCAATGCGGAGAAATTACTGTTTGTGCATTTACAATATTCATTGATTTTTGCCATTGAAAAATATCATGTTATTCATATACCAGAAATGTTTGAAGCTACTGACTGAATGAAAGGAGCTGACATCTCACTCTCTTTGAATCTTCTTTATCATGCTAAGAGGAGCAGGAAAAAGCAAAAAATTTCAGAATTGCACCTTGCAATGCGGAGAAATTACTGTTTGTGCATTTACAATATTCATTGATTTTTGCCATTGAAAAACGTCCAGAAATGATTGAAGCTACTGACTGAATGAAAGGAGCTGGCATCTCACTCTCTTTGAATCTTCTTTATCATGCTAAGAGGAGCAGGAAAAAGCAAAAAATTTCAGAATTGCACCTTGCAATGCGGAGAAATTACTGTTTGTGCATTTACAATATTCATTGATTTTTGCCATTGAAAAACATCATGTTATTCATATACCAGAAATGTTTGAAGCTACTGACTGAATGAAAGGAGCTAGCATCTCACTCTCTTTGAATCTTCTTTATCATGCTAAGAGGAGCAGGAAAAAGCAAAAAATTTCAGAATTGCACCTTGCAATGTGGAGAAATTACTGTTTGTGCATTTACAATATTCATTGATTTTTACCATTGAAAAACGTCCAGAAATGATTGAAGCTACTGACTGAATGAAAGTAGCTGGCATCTCACTCTCTTTGAATCTTCTTTATCATGCTAAGAGGAGCAGGAAAAAGCAAAAAATTTCAGACTTGCACCTTGCAATGCGGAGAAATTACTGTTTGTGCATTTACAATATTCATTGATTTTTGCCATTGAAAAACATCATGTTATTCATATACCAGAAATGTTTGAAGCTACTGACTGAATGAAAGGAGCTGGCATCTCACTCTCTTTGAATCTTCTTTATCATGCTAAGAGCAGCAGGAAAAAGCAAAAAATTTCAGAATTGCACCTTGCAATGTGGAGAAATTACTGTTTGTGCATTTACAATATTCATTGATTTTTACCATTGAAAAACGTCCAGAAATGATTGAAGCTACTGACTGAATGAAAGTAGCTGGCATCTCACTCTCTTTGAATCTTCTTTATCATGCTAAGAGGAGCAGGAAAAAGCAAAAAATTTCAGACTTGCACCTTGCAATGCGGAGAAATTACTGTTTGTGCATTTACAATATTCATTGATTTTTGCCATTGAAAAACATCATGTTATTCATATACCAGAAATGTTTGAAGCTACTGACTGAATCAAAGGAGCTGGCATCTCACTCTCTTTGAATCTTCTTTATCATGCTAAGAGGAGCAGGAAAAAGCAAAAAATTTCAGAATTGCACCTTGCAATGCGGAGAAATTACTGTTTGTGCATTTACAATATTCATTGATTTTTGCCATTGAAAAACGTCCAGAAATGATTGAAGCTACTGACTGAATGAAAGGAGCTGGCATCTCACTCTCTTTGAATCTTCTTTATCATGCTAAGAGGAGCAGGAAAAAGCAAAAAATTTCAGAATTGCACCTTGCAATGCGGAGAAATTACTGTTTGTGCATTTACAATATTCATTGATTTTTGCCATTGAAAAACGTCCAGAAATGATTGAAGCTACTGACTGAATGAAAGGAGCTGGCATCTCACTCTCTTTGAATCTTCTTTATCATGCTAAGAGGAGCAGGAAAAAGCAAAAAATTTCAGAATTGCACCTTGCAATGCGGAGAAATTACTGTTTGTGCATTTACAATATTCATTGATTTTTGCCATTGAAAAACATGTTATTCATATACCAGAAATGTTTGAAGCTACTGACTGAATGAAAGGAGCTGGCACCTCACTCTCTTTGAATCTTCTTTATCATGCTAAGAGGAGCGGGAAAAAGCAAAAAATTTCAGAATTGCACCTTGCAATGCGGAGAAATTACTGTTTGTGCATTTACAATATTCATTGATTTTTGCCATTGAAAAACGTCCAGAAATGATTGAAGGTACTGACTGAATGAAAGGAGCTGGCATCTCACTCTCTTTGAATCTTCTTTATCATGCTAAGAGGAGCAGGAAAAAGCAAAAAATTTCAGAATTGCACCTTGCAATGCGGAGAAATTACTGTTTGTGCATTTACAATATTCATTGATTTTTGCCATTGAAAAACGTCCAGAAATGATTGAAGCTACTGACTGAATGAAAGGAGCTGGCATCTCACTCTCTTTGAATCTTCTTTATCATGCTAAGAGGAGCAGGAAAAAGCAAAAAATTTCAGAATTGCACCTTGCAATGCGGAGAAATTACTGTTTGTGCATTTACAATATTCATTGATTTTTGCCATTGAAAAACATCATGTTATTCATATACCAGAAATGTTTGAAGCTACTGACTGAATGAAAGGAGTTGGCATCTCACTCTCTTTGAATCTTCTTTATCATGCTAAGAGGAGCAGGAAAAAGCAAAAAATTTCAGAATTGCACCTTGCAATGTGGAGAAATTACTGTTTGTGCATTTACAATATTCATTGATTTTTACCATTGAAAAACGTCCAGAAATGATTGAAGCTACTGACTGAATGAAAGTAGCTGGCATCTCACTCTCTTTGAATCTTCTTTATCATGCTAAGAGGAGCAGGAAAAAGCAAAAAATTTCAGACTTGCACCTTGCAATGCGGAGAAATTACTGTTTGTGCATTTACAATATTCATTGATTTTTGCCATTGAAAAACATCATGTTATTCATATACCAGAAATGTTTGAAGCTACTGACTGAATGAAAGGAGCTGGCATCTCACTCTCTTTGAATCTTCTTTATCATGCTAAGAGGAGCAGGAAAAAGCAAAAAATTTCAGAATTGCACCTTGCAAAGTGGAGAAATTACTGTTTGTGCATTTACAATATTCATTGATTTTTACCATTGAAAAACGTCCAGAAATGATTGAAGCTACTGACTGAATGAAAGGAGCTGGCATCTCACTCTCTTTGAATCTTCTTTATCATGCTAAGAGGAGCAGGAAAAAGCAAAAAATTTCAGAATTGCACCTTGCAATGCGGAGAAATTACTGTTTGTGCATTTACAATATTCATTGATTTTTGCCATGGAAAAACGTCCAGAAATGATTGAAGCTACTGACTGAATGAAAGGAGCTGGCATCTCACTCTCTTTGAATCTTCTTTATCATGCTAAGAGGAGCAGGAAAAAGCAAAAAATTTCAGAATTGCACCTTGCAATGCGGAGAAATTACTGTTTGTGCATTTACAATATTCATTGATTTTTGCCATTGAAAAACATCATGTTATTCATATACCAGAAATGATTGAAGCTACTGACTGAATGAAAGGAGCTGGCATCTCACTCTCTTTGAATCTTCTTTATCATGCTAAGAGGAGCAGGAAAAAGCAAAAAATTTCAGAATTGCACCTTGCAATGCGGAGAAATTACTGTTTGTGCATTTACAATATTCATTGATTTTTGCCATTGAAAAACGTCCAGAAATGATTGAAGCTACTGACTGAATGAAAGGAGCTGGCATCTCACTCTCTTTGAATCTTCTTTATCATGCTAAGAGGAGCAGGAAAAAGCAAAAAATTTCAGAATTGCACCTTGCAATGCGGAGAAATTACTGTTTGTGCATTTACAATATTCATTGATTTTTGCGATTGAAAAACATCATGTTATTAATATACCAGAAATGATTGAAGCTACAGACTGAATGAAAGGAGCTGGCATCTCACTCTCTTTGAATCTTCTTTATCATGCTAAGAGGAGCAGGAAAAAGTAAAAAATTTCAGAATTGCACCTTGCAATGCGGAGAAATTACTGTTTGTGCATTTACAATATTCAATGATTTTTGCCATTGAAAAACGTCCAGAAATGATTGAAGCTACTGACTGAATGAAAGGAGCTGGCATCTCACTCTCTTTGAATCTTGTTTATCATGCTAAGAGGAGCAGGAAAAAGCAAAAAATTTCAGAATTGCACCTTGCAATGCGGAGAAATTACTGTTTGTGCATTTACAATATTCATTGATTTTTGCCATTGAAAAACGTCCAGAAATGATTGAAGCTACTGACTGAATGAAAGGAGCTGGCATCTCACTCTCTTTGAATCTTCTTTATCATGCTAAGAGGAGCAGGAAAAAGCAAAAAATTTCAGAATTGCACCTTGCAATGCGGAGAAATTACTGTTTGTGCATTTACAATATTCATTGATTTTTGCTATTGAAAAACATCATGTTATTCATATACCAGAAATGATTGAAGCTACTGACTGAATGAAAGGAGCTGGCATCTCACTCTCTTTGAATCTTCTTTATCATGCTAAGAGGAGCAGGAAAAAGCAAAAAATTTCAGAATTGCACCTTGCAATGCGGAGAAATTACAGTTTGTGCATTTACAATATTCATTGATTTTTGCCATTGAAAAACGTCCAGAAATGATTGAAGCTACTGACTGAATGAAAGGAGCTGGCATCTCACTCTCTTTGAATCTTCTTTATCATGCTAAGAGGAGCAGGAAAAAGCAAAAAATTTCAGAATTGCACCTTGCAATGCGGAGAAATTACTGTTTGTGCATTTACAATATTCATTGATTTTTGCCATTGAAAAACGTCCAGAAATGATTGAAGGTACTGACTGAATGAAAGGAGCTGGCATCTCACTCTCTTTGAATATTCTTTATCATGCTAAGAGGAGCAGGAAAAAGCAAAAAATTTCAGAATTGCACCTTGCAATGCGGAGAAATTACTGTTTGTGCATTTACAATATTCATTGATTTTTGCCATTGAAAAACGTCCAGAAATGATTGAAGCTACTGACTGAATGAAAGGAGCTGGCATCTCACTCTCTTTGAATCTTCTTTATCATGCTAAGAGGAGCAGGAAAAAGCAAAAAATTTCAGAATTGCACCTTGCAATGCGGAGAAATTACTGTTTGTGCATTTACAATATTCATTGATTTTTGCCATTGAAAAATGTCCAGAAATGATTGAAGCTACTGACTGAATGAAAGGAGCTGGCATCTCACTCTCTTTGAATCTTCTTTATCATGCTAAGAGGAGCAGGAAAAAGCAAAAAATTTCAGAATTGCGCCTTGCAATGCGGAGAAATTAATGTTTGTGCATTTTACAAAATTCATTGATTTTTGCCATTGAAAAACATCATGTTATTCATATACCAGAAATGATTGAAGCTACTGACTGAAGGAAAGGAGCTGGCATCTCACTCTCTTTGAATCTTCTTTATCATGCTAAGAGGAGCAGGAAAAAGCAAAAAATTTCAGAATTGCACCTTGCAATGCGGAGAAATTACTGTTTGTGCATTTACAATATTCATTGATTTTTGCCATTGAAAAACATCCAGAAATGATTGAAGCTACTGACTGAATGAAAGGAGCTGGCATCTCACTCTCTTTGAATCTTCTTTATCATGCTAAGAGGAGCAGGAAAAAGCAAAAAATTTCAGAATTGCACCTTGCAATGCGGAGAAATTACTGTTTGTGCATTTACAATATTCATTGATTTTTGCGATTGAAAAACATCATGTTATTCATATACCAGAAATGATTGAAGCTACTGAGTGAATGAAAGGAGCTGGCATCTCACTCTCTTTGAATCTTCTTTATCATGCTAAGAGGAGCAGGAAAAAGTAAAAAATTTCAGAATTGCACCTTGCAATGCGGAGAAATTACTGTTTGTGCATTTACAATATTCAATGATTTTTGCCATTGAAAAACATCCAGAAATGATTGAAGCTACTGACTGAATGAAAGGAGCTGACATCTCACTCTCTTTGAATCTTGTTTATCATGCTAAGAGGAGCAGGAAAAAGCAAAAAATTTCAGAATTGCACCTTGCAATGCGGAGAAATTACTGTTTGTGCATTTACAATATTCATTGATTTTTGCCATTGAAAAACGTCCAGAAATGATTGAAGCTACTGACTGAATGAAAGGAGCTGGCATCTCACTCTCTTTGAATCTTCTTTATCATGCTAAGAGGAGCAGGAAAAAACAAAAAATTTCAGAATTGCACCTTGCAATGCGGAGAAATTACTGTTTGTGCATTTACAATATTCATTGATTTTTGCCATTGAAAAACGTCCAGAAATGTTTGAAACTACTGACTGAATGAAAGGAGCTGGCATCTCACTCTCTTTGAATCTTCTTTATCATGCTAAGAGGAGCAGGAAAAAGCAAAAAATTTCAGAATTGCACCTTGCAATGCGGAGAAATTACTGTTTGTGCATTTACAATATTCATTGATTTTTGCCATTGAAAAACATGTTATTCATATACCAGAAATGTTTGAAGCTCCTGACTGAATGAAAGGAGCTGGCACCTCACTCTCTTTGAATCTTCTTTATCATGCTAAGAGGAGCAGGAAAAAGGAAAAATTTCAGAATTGCACCTTGCAATGCGGAGAAATTACTGTTTGTGCATTTACAATATTCATTGATTTTTGCCATTGAAAAACGTCCAGAAATGATTGAAGCTACTGACTGAATGAAAGGAGCTGTCATCTCACTCTCTTTGAATCTTCTTTATCATGCTAAGAGGAGCAGGAAAAAGCAAAAAATTTCAGAATTGCACCTTGCAATGCGGAGAAATTACTGTTTGTGCATTTACAATATTCATTGATTTTTGCCATTGAAAAATGTCCAGAAATGATTGAATCTACTGACTGAATGAAAGGAGCTGGCATCTCACTCTCTTTGAATCTTCTTTATCATGCTAAGAGGAGCAGGAAAAAGCAAAAAATTTCAGAATTGCGCCTTGCAATGCGGAGAAATTACTGTTTGTGCATTTACAAAATTCATTGATTTTTGCCATTGAAAAACATCATGTTATTCATATGCCAGAAATGATTGACGCTACTGACTGAAGGAAAGGAGCTGGCATCTCACTCTCTTTGAATCTTCTTTATCATTCTAAGAGGAGCAGGAAAAAGCAAAAAATTTCAGAATTGCACCTTGCAATGCGGAGAAATTACTGTTTGTGCATTTACAATATTCATTGATTTTTGCCATTGAAAAACGTCCAGAAATGATTGAAGCTACTGACTGAATGAAAGGAGCTGGCATCTCACTCTCTTTGAATCTTCTTTATCATGCTAAGAGGAGCAGGAAAAAGCAAAAAATTTCAGAATTGCACCTTGCAATGCGGAGAAATTACTGTTTGTGCATTTACAATATTCATTGATTTTTGCCATTGAAAAACGTCCAGAAATGATTGAAGCTACTGACTGAATGAAAGGAGCTGGCATTTCACTCTCTTTGAATCTTCTTTATCATGCTAAGAGGAGCAGGAAAAAGCAAAAAATTTCAGAATTGCACCTTGCCATGCGGAGAAATTACTGTTTGTGCATTTACAATATTCATTGATTTTTGCCATTGAAAAATGTCCAGAAATGATTGAAGCTACTGACTGAACGAAAGGAGCTGGCATCTCACTCTCTTTGAATCTTCTTTATCATGCTAAGAGGAGCAGGAAAAAGCAAAAAAATTCAGAATTGCGCTTTGCAATGCGGAGAAATTACTGTTTGTGCATTTACAAAATTCATTGATTTTTGCCATTGAAAAACATCATGTTATTCATATACCAGAAATGATTGAAGCTACTGACTGAAGGAAAGGAGCTGGCATCTCACTCTCTTTGAATCTTCTTTATCATGCTAAGAGGAGCAGGAAAAAGCAAAAAATTTCAGAATTGCACCTTGCAATGCGGAGAAATTACTGTTTGTGCATTTCCAATATTCATTGATTTTTGCCATTGAAAAACATCCAGAAATGATTGAAGCTACTGACTGAATGAAAGGAGCTGGCATCTCACTCTCTTTGAATCTTCTTTATCATGCTAAGCGGAGCAGGAAAAAGCAAAAAATTTCAGAATTGCACCTTGCAATGCGGAGAAATTACTGTTTGTGCATTTACAATATTCATTGATTTTTGCGATTGAAAAACATCATGTTATTCATATACCAGAAATGATTGAAGCTACTGACTGAATGAAAGGAGCTGGCATCTCACTCTCTTTGAATCTTCTTTATCATGCTAAGAGGAGCAGGAAAAAGTAAAAAATTTCAGAATTGCACCTTGCAATGCGGAGAAATTACTGTTTGTGCATTTACAATATTCATTGATTTTTGCCATTGAAAAACGTCCAGAAATGATTGAAGCTACTGACTGAATGAAAGGAGCTGGCATCTCACTCTCTTTGAATCTTCTTTATCATGCTAAGAGGAGCAGGAAAAAGCAAAAAATTTCAGAATTGCACCTTGCAATGCGGAGAAATTACTGTTTGTGCATTTACAATATTCATTGATTTTTGCCATTGAAAAACGTCCAGAAATGATTGAAGCTACTGACTGAATGAAAGGAGCTGGCATCTCACTCTCTTTGAATCTTCTTTATCATGCTAAGAGGAGCAGGAAAAAGCAAAAAATTTCAGAATTGCACCTTGCAATGCGGAGAAATTACTGTTTGTGCATTTACAATATTCATTGATTTTTGCCATTGAAAAACGTCCAGAAATGATTGAAGCTACTGACTGAATGAAAGGAGCTGGCATCTCACTCTCTTTGAATCTTCTTTATCATGCTAAGAGGAGCAGGAAAAAGCAAAAAATTTCAGAATTGCACCTTGCAATGCGGAGAAATTACTGTTTGTGCATTTACAATATTCATTGATTTTTGCCATTGAAAAACATCATGTTATTCATATACCAGAAATGATTGAAGCTACTGACTGAATGAAAGGAGCTGGCATCTCACTCTCTTTGAATCTTCTTTATCATGCTAAGAGGAGCAGGAAAAAGTAAAAAATTTCAGAATTGCACCTTGCAATGCGGAGAAATTACTGTTTGTGCATTTATAATATTCAATGATTTTTGCCATTGAAAAACGTCCAGAAATGATTGAAGCTACTGACTGAACGAAAGGAGCTGGCATCTCACTCTCTTTGAATCTTCTTTATCATGCTAAGAGGAGCAGGAAAAAGCAAAAAATTTCAGAATTGCACCTTGCAATGCGGAGAAATTACTGTTTGTGCATTTACAATATTCATTGATTTTTGCCATTGAAAAACATCATGTTATTCATATACCAGAAATGTTTGAAGCTACTGACTGAATGAAAGGAGCTGGCATCTCACTCTCTTTGAATCTTCTTTATCATGCTAAGAGGAGCAGGAAAAAGCAAAAAATTTCAGAATTGCACCTTGCAATGCGGAGAAATTACTGTTTGTGAATTTACAATATTCATTGATTTTTGCCATTGAAAAACGTCCAGAAATGATTGAAGCTACTGACTGAATGAAAGGAGCTGGCATCTCACTCTCTTTGAATCTTCTTTATCATGCTAAGAGGAGCAGGAAAAAGCAAAAAATTTCAGAATTGCACCTTGCAATGCGGAGAAATTACTGTTTGTGCATTTACAATATTCATTGATTTTTGCCATTGAAAAACATCCAGAAATGATTGAAGCTACTGACTGAATGAAAGGAACTGGCATCTCACTCTCTTTGAATCTTGTTTATCATGCTAAGAGGAGCAGGAAAAAGCAAAAAATTTCAGAATTGCACCTTGCAATGCGGAGAAATTACAGTTTGTGCATTTACAATATTCATTGATTTTTGCCATTGAAAAACGTCCAGAAATGATTGAAGCTACTGACTGAATGAAAGGAGCTGGCATCTCACTCTCTTTGAATCTTCTTTATCATGCTAAGAGGAGCAGGAAAAAGCAAAAAATTTCAGAATTGCACCTTGCAATGCGGAGAAATTACTGTTTGTGCATTTACAATATTCATTGATTTTTGCCATTGAAAAACATCATGTTATTCATATACCAGAAATGATTGAAGCTACTGACTGAATGAAAGGAGCTGGCATCTCACTCTCTTTGAATCTTCTTTATCATGCTAAGAGGAGCAGGAAAAAGTAAAAAATTTCAGAATTGCACCTTGCAATGCGGAGAAATTACTGTTTGTGCATTTATAATATTCAATGATTTTTGCCATTGAAAAACGTCCAGAAATGATTGAAGCTACTGACTGAACGAAAGGAGCTGGCATCTCACTCTCTTTGAATCTTCTTTATCATGCTAAGAGGAGCAGGAAAAAGCAAAAAATTTCAGAATTGCACCTTGCAATGCGGAGAAATTACTGTTTGTGCATTTACAATATTCATTGATTTTTGCCATTGAAAAACATCCAGAAATGATTGAAGCTACTGACTGAATGAAAGGAGCTGGCATCTCACTCTCTTTGAATCTTCTTTATCATGCTAAGAGGAGCAGGAAAAAGCAAAAAATTTCAGAATTGCACCTTGCAATGCGGAGAAATTACTGTTTGTGCATTTACAATATTCATTGATTTTTGCCATTGAAAAACATCATGTTATTCATATACCAGAAATGTTTGAAGCTACTGACTGAATGAAAGGAGCTGACATCTCACTCTCTTTGAATCTTCTTTATCATGCTAAGAGGAGCAGGAAAAAGCAAAAAATTTCAGAATTGCACCTTGCAATGCGGAGAAATTACTGTTTGTGCATTTACAATATTCATTGATTTTTGCCATTGAAAAACATCCAGAAATGATTGAAGCTACTGACTGAATGAAAGGAGCTGGCATCTCACTCTCTTTGAATCTTCTTTATCATGCTAAGAGGAGCAGGAAAAAGCAAAAAATTTCAGAATTGCACCTTGCAATGCGGAGAAATTACTGTTTGTGCATTTACAATATTCATTGATTTTTGCCATTGAAAAACATCATGTTATTCATATACCAGAAATGTTTGAAGCTACTGACTGAATGAAAGGAGCTGGCATCTCACTCTCTTTGAATCTTCTTTATCATGCTAAGAGGAGCAGGAAAAAGCAAAAAATTTCAGAATTGCACCTTGCAATGCGGAGAAATTACTGTTTGTGCATTTACAATATTCATTGATTTTTGCCATTGAAAAACATCATGTTATTCATATACCAGAAATGTTTGAAGCTACTGACTGAATGAAAGGAGCTGGCATCTCACTCTCTTTGAATCTTCTTTATCATGCTAAGAGGAGCAGGAAAAAGCAAAAAATTTCAGAATTGCACCTTGCAATGTGGAGAAATTACTGTTTGTGCATTTACAATATTCATTGATTTTTACCATTGAAAAACGTCCAGAAATGATTGAAGCTACTGACTGAATGAAAGTAACTGGCATCTCACTCTCTTTGAATCTTCTTTATCATGCTAAGAGGAGCAGGAAAAAGCAAAAAATTTCAGACTTGCACCTTGCAATGCGGAGAAATTACTGTTTGTGCATTTACAATATTCATTGATTTTTGCCATTGAAAAACATCATGTTATTCATATACCAGAAATGTTTGAAGCTACTGACTGAATGAAAGGAGCTGGCATCTCACTCTCTTTGAATCTTCTTTATCATGCTAAGAGGAGCAGGAAAAAGCAAAAAATTTCAGAATTGCACCTTGCAATGCGGAGAAATTACTGTTTGTGCATTTACAATATTCATTGATTTTTGCCATTGAAAAACGTCCAGAAATGATTGAAGCTACTGACTGAATGAAAGGAGCTGGCATCTCACTCTCTTTGAATCTTATTTATCATGCTAAGAGGAGCAGGAAAAATCAAAAAATTTCAGAATTGCACCTTGCAATGCGGAGAAATTACTGTTTGTGCATTTACAATATTCATTGATTTTTGCCATTGAAAAACATGTTATTCATATACCAGAAATGTTTGAAGCTACTGACTGAATGAAAGGAGCTGGCACATCACTCTCTTTGTATCTTCTTTATCATGCTAAGAGGAGCGGGAAAAAGCAAAAAATTTCAGAATTGCACCTTGCAATGCGGAGAAATTACTGTTTGTGCATTTACAATATTCATTGATTTTTGCCACTGAAAAACGTCCAGAAATGATTGAAGCTACTGACTGAATGAAAGGAGCTGGCATCTCACTCTCTTTGAATCTTCTTTATCATACTAAGAGGAGCAGGAAAAAGCAAAAAATTTCAGAATTGCACCTTGCAATGCGGAGAAATTACAGTTTGTGCATTTACAATATTCATTGATTTTTGCCATTGAAAAACATCCAGAAATGATTGAAGCTACTGACTGAATGAAAGGAGCTGGCATGTCACTCTCTTTGAATCTTCTTTATCATGCTAAGAGGAGCAGGAAAAAGCAAAAAATTTCAGAATTGCACCTTGCAATGCGGAGAAATTACTGTTTGTGCATTTACAATATTCATTGATTTTTGCCCCTGAAAAACATCATGTTATTCATATACCAGAAATGTTTGAAGCTACTGACTGAATGAAAGGAGCTGGCATCTCACTCTCTTTGAATCTTCTTTATCATGCTATGAGGAGCAGGAAAAAGCAAAAAATTTCAGAATTGCACCTTGCAATGTGGAGAAATTACTGTTTGTGCATTTACAATATTCATTGATTTTTACCATTGAAAAACGTCCAGAAATGATTGAAGCTACTGACTGAATGAAAGTAGCTGGCATCTCACTGTCTTTGAATCTTCTTTATCATGCTAAGAGGAGCAGGAAAAAGCAAAAAATTTCAGACTTGCACCTTGCAATGCGGAGAAATTACTGTTTGTGCATTTACAATATTCATTGATTTTTGCCATTGAAAAACATCATGTTATTCATATACCAGAAATGTTTGAAGCTACTGACTGAATGAAAGGAGCTGGCATCTCACTCTCTTTGAATCTTCTTTATCATGCTAAGAGGAGCAGGAAAAAGCAAAAAATTTCAGAATTGCACCTTGCAATGCGGAGAAATTACTGTTTGTGCATTTACAATATTCATTGATTTTTGCCATTGAAAAACGTCCAGAAATGATTGAAGCTACTGACTGAATGAAAGGAACCGGCATCTCACTCTCTTTGAATTTTCTTTATCATGCTAAGAGGAGCAGGAAAAATCAAAAAATTTCAGAATTGCACCTTGCAATGCGGAGAAATTACTGTTTGTGCATTTACAATATTCATTGATTTTTGCCATTGAAAAACATGTTATTCATATACCAGAAATGTTTGAAGCTACTGACTGAATGAAAGGAGCTGGCACCTCACTCTCTTTGAATCTTCTTTATCATGCTAAGAGGAGCGGGAAAAAGCAAAAAATTTCAGAATTGCACCTTGCATTGCGGAGAAATTACTGTTTGTGCATTTACAATATTCATTGATTTTTACCATTGAAAAACATGTTATTCATATACCAGAAATGTTTGAAGCTACTGACTGAATGAAAGGAGCTGGCATCTCACTCTCTTTGAATCTTCTTTATCATGCTAAGAGGAGCAGGAAAAAGCAAAAAATTTCAGAATTGCACCTTGCAATGCGGAGAAATTACAGTTTGTGCATTTACAATATTCATTGATTTTTGCCATTGAAAAACATCCAGAAATGATTGAAGCTACTGACTGAATGAAAGGAGCTGGCATCTCACTCTCTTTGAATCTTCTTTATCATGCTAAGAGGAGCAGGATAAAGCAAAAAATTTCAGAATTGCACCTTGCAATGCGGAGAAATTACTGTTTGTGCATTTACAATATTCATTGATTTTTGCCATTGAAAAACATGTTATTCATATACCAGAAATGTTTGAAGCTACTGACTGAATGAAAGGAGCTGGCATCTCACTCTCTTTGAATCTTCTTTATCATGCTAAGAGGAGCAGGAAAAAGCAAAAAATTTCAGAATTGCACCTTGCAATGTGGAGAAATTACTGTTTGTGCATTTACAATATTCATTGATTTTTACCATTGAAAAACGTCCAGAAATGATTGAAGCTACTGACTGAATGAAAGTAGCTGGCATCTCACTCTCTTTGAATCTTCTTTATCATGCTAAGAGGAGCAGTAAAAAGCAAAAAATTTCAGACTTGCACCTTGCAATGCGGAGAAATTACTGTTTGTGCATTTACAATATTCATTGATTTTTGCCATTGAAAAACATCATGTTATTCATATACCAGAAATGTTTGAAGCTACTGACTGAATGAAAGGAGCTGGCATCTCACTCTCTTTGAATCTTCTTTATCATGCTAAGAGGAGCAGGAAAAAGCAAAAAATTTCAGAATTGCACCTTGCAATGCGGAGAAATTACTGTTTGTGCATTTACAATATTCATTGATTTTTGCCATTGAAAAACATCATGTTATTCATATACCAGAAATGTTTGAAGCTACTGACTGAATGAAAGGAGCTGGCATCTCACTCTCTTTGAATCTTCTTTATCATGCTAAGAGGAGCAGGAAAAAGCAAAAAATTTCAGAATTGCACCTTGCAATTCGGAGAAATTACTGTTTGTGCATTTACAATATTCATTGATTTTTGCCATTGAAAAACGTCCAGAAATGATTGAAGCTACTGACTGAATGAAAGGAGCTGGCATCTCACTCTCTTTGAATCTTCTTTATCATGCTAAGAGGAGCAGGAAAAATCAAAAAATTTCAGAATTGCACCTTGCAATGCGGAGAAATTACTGTTTGTGCATTTACAATAATCATTGATTTTTGCCATTGAAAAACATGTTATTCATATACCAGAAATGTTTGAAGCTACTGACTGAATGAAAGGAGCTGGCACCTCACTCTCTTTGAATCTTCTTTATCATGCTAAGAGGAGCGGGAAAAAGCAAAAAATTTCAGAATTGCACCTTGCAATGCGGAGAAATTACTGTTTGTGCATTTACAATATTCATTGATTTTTGCCATTGAAAAACGTCCAGAAATGATTGAAGGTACTGACTGAATGAAAGGAGCTGGCATCTCACTCTCTTTGAATCTTCTTTATCATGCTAAGAGGAGCAGGAAAAAGCAAAAAATTTCAGAATTGCACCTTGCAATGCGGAGAAATTACTGTTTGTGCATTTACAATATTCATTGATTTTTGCCATTGAAAAACGTCCAGAAATGATTGAAGCTACTGACTGAATGAAAGGAGCTGGCATCTCACTCTCTTTGAATCTTCTTTATCATGCTAAGAGGAGCAGGAAAAAGCAAAAAATTTCAGAATTGCACCTTGCAATGCGGAGAAATTACAGTTTGTGCATTTACAATATTCATTGATTTTTGCCATTGAAAAACATCCAGAAATGATTGAAGCTACTGACTGAATGAAAGGAGCTGGCATCTCACTCTCTTTGAATCTTCTTTATCATGCTAAGAGGAGCAGGAAAAAGCAAAAAATTTCAGAATTGCACCTTGCAATGCGGAGAAATTACTGTTTGTGCATTTACAATATTCATTGATTTTTGCCATTGAAAAACATCATGTTATTCATATACCAGAAATGTTTGAAGCTACTGACTGAATGAAAGGAGCTGGGATCTCACTCTCTTTGAATCTTCTTTATCATGCTAAGAGGAGCAGGAAAAAGCAAAAAATTTCAGAATTGCACCTTGCAATGTGGAGAAATTACTGTTTGTGCATTTACAATATTCATTGATTTTTACCATTGAAAAACGTCCAGAAATGATTGAAGCTACTGACTGAATGAAAGTAGCTGGCATCTCACTCTCTTTGAATCTTCTTTATCATGCTAAGAGGAGCAGGAAAAAGCAAAAAATTTCAGACTTGCACCTTGCAATGCGGAGAAATTACTGTTTGTGCATTTACAATATTCATTGATTTTTGCCATTGAAAAACGTCCAGAAATGATTGAAGGTACTGACTGAATGAAAGGAGCTGGCATCTCACTCTCTTTGAATCTTCTTTATCATGCTAAGAGGAGCAGGAAAAAGCAAAAAATTTCAGAATTGCACCTTGCAATGCGGAGAAATTACTGTTTGTGCATTTACAATATTCATTGATTTTTGCCACTGAAAAACGTCCAGAAATGATTGAAGCTACTGACTGAATGAAAGGAGCTGGCATCTCACTCTCTTTGAATCTTCTTTAACATGCTAAGAGGAGCAGGAAAAAGCAAAAAATTTCAGAATTGCACCTTGCAATGCGGAGAAATTACAGTTTGTGCATTTACAATATTCATTGATTTTTGCCATTGAAAAACATCCAGAAATGATTGAAGCTACTGACTGAATGAAAGGAGCTGGCATCTCACTCTCTTTGAATCTTCTTTATCATGCTAAGAGGAGCAGGAAAAATCAAAAAATTTCAGAATTGCACCTTGCAATGCGGAGAAATTACTGTTTGTGCATTTACAATATTCATTGATTTTTGCCATTGAAAAACATCATGTTATTCATATACCAGAAATGTTTGAAGCTACTGACTGAATGAAAGGAGCTGGCATCTCACTCTCTTTGAATCTTCTTTATCATGCTAAGAGGAGCAGGAAAAAGCAAAAAATTTCAGAATTGCACCTTGCAATGTGGAGAAATTACTGTTTGTGCATTTACAATATTCATTGATTTTTACCATTGAAAAACGTCCAGAAATGATTGAAGCTACTGACTGAATGAAAGTAGCTGGCATCTCACTCTCTTTGAATCTTCTTTATCATGCTAAGAGGAGCAGGAAAAAGCAAAAAATTTCAGACTTGCACCTTGCAATGCGGAGAAATTACTGTTTGTGCATTTACAATATTCATTGATTTTTGCCATTGAAAAACATCATTTTATTCATATACCAGAAATGTTTGAAGCTACTGACTGAATGAAAGGAGCTGGCATCTCACTCTCTTTGAATCTTCTTTATCATGCTAAGAGGAGCAGGAAAAAGCAAAAAATTTCAGAATTGCACCTTGCAATGCGGAGAAATTACTGTTTGTGCATTTACAATATTCATTGATTTTTGCCATTGAAAAACACCATGTTATTCATATACCAGAAATGTTTGAAGCTACTGACTGAATGAAAGGAGCTGGCATCTCACTCTCTTTGAATCTTCTTTATCATGCTAAGAGGAGCAGGAAAAAGCAAAAAATTTCAGAATTGCACCTTGCAATGCGGAGAAATTACTGTTTGTGCATTTACAATATTCATTGATTTTTGCCATTGAAAAACGTCCAGAAATGATTGAAGCTACTGACTGAATGAAAGGAGCTGGCATCTCACTCTCTTTGAATCTTCTTTATCATGCTAAGAGGAGCAGGAAAAATCAAAAAATTTCAGAATTGCACCTTGCAATGCGGAGAAATTACTGTTTGTGCATTTACAATATTCATTGATTTTTGCCATTGAAAAACATGTTATTCATATACCAGAAATGTTTGAAGCTACTGACTGAATGAAAGGAGCTGGCACCTCACTCTCTTTGAATCTTCTTTATCATGCTAAGAGGAGCGGGAAAAAGCAAAAAATTTCAGAATTGCACCTTGCAATGCGGAGAAATTACTGTTTGTGCATTTACAATATTCATTGATTTTTGCCATTGAAAAACGTCCAGAAATGATTGAAGGTACTGACTGAATGAAAGGAGCTGGCATCTCACTCTCTTTGAATCTTCTTTATCATGCTAAGAGGAGCAGGAAAAAGCAAAAAATTTCAGAATTGCACCTTGCAATGCGGAGAAATTACTGTTTGTGCATTTACAATATTCATTGATTTTTGCCATTGAAAAACGTCCAGAAATGATTGAAGCTACTGACTGAATGAAAGGAGCTGGCATCTCACTCTCTTTGAATCTTCTTTATCATGCTAAGAGGAGCAGGAAAAAGCAAAAAATTTCAGAATTGCACCTTGCAATGCGGAGAAATTACAGTTTGTGCATTTACAATATTCATTGATTTTTGCCATTGAAAAACATCCAGAAATGATTGAAGCTACTGACTGAATGAAAGGAGCTGGCATCTCACTCTCTTTGAATGTTCTTTATCATGCTAAGAGGAGCAGGAAAAAGCAAAAAATTTCAGAATTGCACCTTGCAATGTGGAGAAATTACTGTTTGTGCATTTACAATATTCATTGATTTTTGCCATTGAAAAACATCATGTTATTCATATACCAGAAATGTTTGAAGCTACTGACTGAATGAAAGGAGCTGGCATCTCACTCTCTTTGAATCTTCTTTATCATGCTAAGAGGAGCAGGAAAAAGCAAAAAATTTCAGAATTGCACCTTGCAATGTGGAGAAATTACTGTTTGTGCATTTACAATATTCATTGATTTTTACCATTGAAAAACGTCCAGAAATGATTGAAGCTACTGACTGAATGAAAGTAGCTGGCATCTCACTCTCTTTGAATCTTCTTTATCATGCTAAGAGGAGCAGGAAAAAGCAAAAAATTTCAGACTTGCACCTTGCAATGCGGAGAAATTACTGTTTGTGCATTTACAATATTCATTGATTTTTGCCATTGAAAAACATTATGTTATTCATATACCAGAAATGTTTGAAGCTACTGACTGAATGAAAGTAGCTGGCATCTCACTCTCTTTGAATCTTCTTTATCATGCTAAGAGGAGCAGGAAAAACCAAAAAATTTCAGAATTGCACCTTGCAATGCGGAGAAATTACTGTTTGTGCATTTACAATATTCATTGATTTTTGCCATTGAAAAACGTCCAGAAATGATTGAAGCTACTGACTGAATGAAAGGAGCTGGCATCTCACTCTCTTTGAATCTTCTTTATCATGCTAAGAGGAGCAGGAAAAAGCAAAAAATTTCAGAATTGCACCTTGCAATGCGGAGAAATTACTGTTTGTGCATTTACAATATTCATTGATTTTTGCCATTGAAAAACATCATGTTATTCATATACCAGAAATGATTTAAGCTACTGACTGAATGAAAGGAGCTGGCATCTCACTCTCTTTGAATCTTCTTTATCATGCTAAGAGGAGCAGGAAAAAGTAAAAAATTTCAGAATTGCACCTTGCTATGCGGAGAAATTACTGTTTGTGCATTTATAATATTCAATGATTTTTGCCATTGAAAAACGTCCAGAAATGATTGAAGCTACTGACTGAACGAAAGGAGCTGGCATCTCACTCTCTTTGAATCTTCTTTATCATGCTAAGAGGAGCAGGAAAAAGCAAAAAATTTCAGAATTGCACCTTGCAATGCAGAGAAATTACTGTTTGTGCATTTACAATATTCATTGATTTTTGCCATTGAAAAACGTCCAGAAATGATTGAAGCTACTGACTGAATGAAAGGAGCTGGCATCTCACTCTCTTTGAATATTCTTTATCATGCTAAGAGGAGCAGGAAAAAGCAAAAAATTTCAGAATTGCACCTTGCAATGCGGAGAAATTACTGTTTGTGCATTTACAATATTCATTGATTTTTGCCATTGAAAAACATCATGTTATTCATATACCAGAAATGTTTGAAGCTACTGACTGAATGAAAGGAGCTGACATCTCACTCTCTTTGAATCTTCTTTATCATGCTAAGAGGAGCAGGAAAAAGCAAAAAATTTCAGAATTGCACCTTGCAATGCAGAGAAATTACTGTTTGTGCATTTACAATATTCATTGATTTTTGCCATTGAAAAACGTCCAGAAATGATTAAAGCTACTGACTGAATGAAAGGAGCTGGCATCTCACTCTCTTTGAATCTTCTTTATCATGCTAAGAGGAGCAGGAAAAAGCAAAAAATTTCAGAATTGCACCTTGCAATGCGGAGAAATTACTGTTTGTGCATTTACAATATTCATTGATTTTTGCCATTGAAAAACATCATGTTATTCATATACCAGAAATGATTTAAGCTACTGACTGAATGAAAGGAGCTGGCATCTCACTCTCTTTGAATCTTCTTTATCATGCTAAGAGGAGCAGGAAAAAGTAAAAAATTTCAGAATTGCACCTTGCTATGCGGAGAAATTACTGTTTGTGCATTTATAATATTCAATGATTTTTGCCATTGAAAAACGTCCAGAAATGATTGAAGCTACTGACTGAACGAAAGGAGCTGGCATCTCACTCTCTTTGAATCTTCTTTATCATGCTAAGAGGAGCAGGAAAAAGCAAAAAATTTCAGAATTGCACCTTGCAATGCAGAGAAATTACTGTTTGTGCATTTACAATATTCATTGATTTTTGCCATTGAAAAACGTCCAGAAATGATTGAAGCTACTGACTGAATGAAAGGAGCTGGCATCTCACTCTCTTTGAATATTCTTTATCATGCTAAGAGGAGCAGGAAAAAGCAAAAAATTTCAGAATTGCACCTTGCAATGCGGAGAAATTACTGTTTGTGCATTTACAATATTCATTGATTTTTGCCATTGAAAAACATCATGTTATTCATATACCAGAAATGTTTGAAGCTACTGACTGAATGAAAGGAGCTGACATCTCACTCTCTTTGAATCTTCTTTATCATGCTAAGAGGAGCAGGAAAAAGCAAAAAATTTCAGAATTGCACCTTGCAATGCAGAGAAATTACTGTTTGTGCATTTACAATATTCATTGATTTTTGCCATTGAAAAACGTCCAGAAATGATTAAAGCTACTGACTGAATGAAAGGAGCTGGCATCTCACTCTCTTTGAATCTTCTTTATCATGCTAAGAGGAGCAGGAAAAAGCAAAAAATTTCAGAATTGCACCTTGCAATGCGGAGAAATTACTGTTTGTGCATTTACAATATTCATTGATTTTTGCCATTGAAAAACATCATGTTATTCATATACCAGAAATGTTTGAAGCTACTGACTGAATGAAAGGAGCTGGCATCTCACTCTCTTTGAATCTTCTTTATCATGCTAAGAGGAGCAGGAAAAAGCAAAAAATTTCAGAATTGCACCTTGCAATGTGGAGAAATTACTGTTTGTGCATTTACAATATTCATTGATTTTTACCATTGAAAAACGTCCAGAAATGATTGAAGCTACTGACTGAATGAAAGTAGCTGGCATCTCACTCTCTTTGAATCTTCTTTATCATGCTAAGAGGAGCAGGAAAAAGCAAAAAATTTCAGACTTGCACCTTGCAATGCGGAGAAATTACTGTTTGTGCATTTACAATATTCATTGATTTTTGCCATTGAAAAACGTCCAGAAATGATTGAAGGTACTGACTGAATGAAAGGAGCTGGCATCTCACTCTATTTGAATCTTCTTTATCATGCTAAGAGGAGCAGGAAAAAGCAAAAAATTTCAGAATTGCACCTTGCAATGCGGAGAAATTACTGTTTGTGCATTTACAATATTCATTGATTTTTGCCACTGAAAAACGTCCAGAAATGATTGAAGCTACTGACTGAATGAAAGGAGCTGGCATCTCACTCTCTTTGAATCTTCTTTAACATGCTAAGAGGAGCAGGAAAAAGCAAAAAATTTCAGAATTGCACCTTGCAATGCGGAGAAATTACAGTTTGTGCATTTACAATATTCATTGATTTTTGCCATTGAAAAACATCCAGAAATGATTGAAGCTACTGACTGAATGAAAGGAGCTGGCATCTCACTCTCTTTGAATCTTCTTTATCATGCTAAGAGGAGCAGGAAAAAGCAAAAAATTTCAGAATTGCACCTTGCAATGCGGAGAAATTACTGTTTGTGCATTTACAATATTCATTGATTTTTGCCATTGAAAAACATCATGTTATTCATATACCAGAAATGTTTGAAGCTACTGACTGAATGAAAGGAGCTGGCATCTCACTCTCTTTGAATCTTCTTTATCATGCTAAGAGGAGCAGGAAAAAGCAAAAAATTTCAGAATTGCACCTTGCAATGTGGAGAAATTACTGTTTGTGCATTTACAATATTCATTGATTTTTACCATTGAAAAACGTCCAGAAATGATTGAAGCTACTGACTGAATGAAAGTAGCTGGCATCTCACTCTCTTTGAATCTTCTTTATCATGCTAAGAGGAGCAGGAAAAAGCAAAAAATTTCAGACTTGCACCTTGCAATGCGGAGAAATTACTGTTTGTGCATTTACAATATTCATTGATTTTTGCCATTGAAAAACATCATTTTATTCATATACCAGAAATGTTTGAAGCTACGGACTGAATGAAAGGAGCTGGCATCTCACTCTCTTTGAATCTTCTTTATCATGCTAAGAGGAGCAGGAAAAAGCAAAAAATTTCAGAATTGCACCTTGCAATGCGGAGAAATTACTGTTTGTGCATTTACAATATTCATTGATTTTTGCCATTGAAAAACATCATGTTATTCATATACCAGAAATGTTTGAAGCTACTGACTGAATGAAAGGAGCTGGCATCTCACTCTCTTTGAATCTTCTTTATCATGCTAAGAGGAGCAGGAAAAAGCAAAAAATTTCAGAATTGCACCTTGCAATGCGGAGAAATTACTGATTGTGCATTTACAATATTCATTGATTTTTGCCATTGAAAAACGTCCAGAAATGATTGAAGCTACTGACTGAATGAAAGGAGCTGGCATCTCACTCTCTTTGAATCTTCTTTATCATGCTAAGAGGAGCAGGAAAAATCAAAAAATTTCAGAATTGCACCTTGCAATGCGGAGAAATTACTGTTTGTGCATTTACAATATTCATTGATTTTTGCCATTGAAAAACATGTTATTCATATACCAGAAATGTTTGAAGCTACTGACTGAATGAAAGGAGCTGGCACCTCACTCTCTTTGAATCTTCTTTATCATGCTAAGAGGAGCGGGAAAAAGCAAAAAATTTCAGAATTGCACCTTGCAATGCGGAGAAATTACTGTTTGTGCATTTACAATATTCATTGATTTTTGCCATTGAAAAACGTCCAGAAATGATTGAAGGTACTGACTGAATGAAAGGAGCTGGCATCTCACTCTCTTTGAATCTTCTTTATCATGCTAAGAGGAGCAGGAAAAAGCAAAAAATTTCAGAATTGCACCTTGCAATGCGGAGAAATTACTGTTTGTGCATTTACAATATTCATTGATTTTTGCCATTGAAAAACGTCCAGAAATGATTGAAGCTACTGACTGAATGAAAGGAGCTGGCATCTCACTCTCTTTGAATCTTCTTTATCATGCTAAGAGGAGCAGGAAAAAGCAAAAAATTTCAGAATTGCACCTTGCAATGCGGAGAAATTACAGTTTGTGCATTTACAATATTCATTGATTTTTGCCATTGAAAAACATCCAGAAATGATTGAAGCTACTGACTGAATGAAAGGAGCTGGCATCTCACTCTCTTTGAATGTTCTTTATCATGCTAAGAGGAGCAGGAAAAAGCAAAAAATTTCAGAATTGCACCTTGCAATGCGGAGAAATTACTGTTTGTGCATTTACAATATTCATTTATTTTTGCCATTGAAAAACATCATGTTATTCATATACCAGAAATGTTTGAAGCTACTGACTGAATGAAAGGAGCTGGCATCTCACTCTCTTTGAATCTTCTTTATCATGCTAAGAGGAGCAGGAAAAAGCAAAAAATTTCAGAATTGCACCTTGCAATGCGGAGAAATTACTGTTTGTGCATTTCCAATATTCATTGATTTTTGCCATTGAAAAACATCCAGAAATGATTGAAGCTACTGACTGAATGAAAGGAGCTGGCATCTCACTCTCTTTGAATCTTCTTTATCATGCTAAGCGGAGCAGGAAAAAGCAAAAAATTTCAGAATTGCACCTTGCAATGCGGAGAAATTACTGTTTGTGCATTTACAATATTCATTGATTTTTGCGATTGAAAAACATCATGTTATTCATATACCAGAAATGATTGAAGCTACTGACTGAATGAAAGGAGCTGGCATCTCACTCTCTTTGAATCTTCTTTATCATGCTAAGAGGAGCAGGAAAAAGTAAAAAATTTCAGAATTGCACCTTGCAATGCGGAGAAATTACTGTTTGTGCATTTACAATATTCATTGATTTTTGCCATTGAAAAACGTCCAGAAATGATTGAAGCTACTGACTGAATGAAAGGAGCTGGCATCTCACTCTCTTTGAATCTTCTTTATCATGCTAAGAGGAGCAGGAAAAAGCAAAAAATTTCAGAATTGCACCTTGCAATGCGGAGAAATTACTGTTTGTGCATTTACAATATTCATTGATTTTTGCCATTGAAAAACGTCCAGAAATGATTGAAGCTACTGACTGAATGAAAGGAGCTGGCATCTCACTCTCTTTGAATCTTCTTTATCATGCTAAGAGGAGCAGGAAAAAGCAAAAAATTTCAGAATTGCACCTTGCAATGCGGAGAAATTACTGTTTGTGCATTTACAATATTCATTGATTTTTGCCATTGAAAAACGTCCAGAAATGATTGAAGCTACTGACTGAATGAAAGGAGCTGGCATCTCACTCTCTTTGAATCTTCTTTATCATGCTAAGAGGAGCAGGAAAAAGCAAAAAATTTCAGAATTGCACCTTGCAATGCGGAGAAATTACTGTTTGTGCATTTACAATATTCATTGATTTTTGCCATTGAAAAACATCATGTTATTCATATACCAGAAATGATTGAAGCTACTGACTGAATGAAAGGAGCTGGCATCTCACTCTCTTTGAATCTTCTTTATCATGCTAAGAGGAGCAGGAAAAAGTAAAAAATTTCAGAATTGCACCTTGCAATGCGGAGAAATTACTGTTTGTGCATTTATAATATTCAATGATTTTTGCCATTGAAAAACGTCCAGAAATGATTGAAGCTACTGACTGAACGAAAGGAGCTGGCATCTCACTCTCTTTGAATCTTCTTTATCATGCTAAGAGGAGCAGGAAAAAGCAAAAAATTTCAGAATTGCACCTTGCAATGCGGAGAAATTACTGTTTGTGCATTTACAATATTCATTGATTTTTGCCATTGAAAAACATCATGTTATTCATATACCAGAAATGTTTGAAGCTACTGACTGAATGAAAGGAGCTGGCATCTCACTCTCTTTGAATCTTCTTTATCATGCTAAGAGGAGCAGGAAAAAGCAAAAAATTTCAGAATTGCACCTTGCAATGCGGAGAAATTACTGTTTGTGAATTTACAATATTCATTGATTTTTGCCATTGAAAAACGTCCAGAAATGATTGAAGCTACTGACTGAATGAAAGGAGCTGGCATCTCACTCTCTTTGAATCTTCTTTATCATGCTAAGAGGAGCAGGAAAAAGCAAAAAATTTCAGAATTGCACCTTGCAATGCGGAGAAATTACTGTTTGTGCATTTACAATATTCATTGATTTTTGCCATTGAAAAACATCCAGAAATGATTGAAGCTACTGACTGAATGAAAGGAACTGGCATCTCACTCTCTTTGAATCTTGTTTATCATGCTAAGAGGAGCAGGAAAAAGCAAAAAATTTCAGAATTGCACCTTGCAATGCGGAGAAATTACAGTTTGTGCATTTACAATATTCATTGATTTTTGCCATTGAAAAACGTCCAGAAATGATTGAAGCTACTGACTGAATGAAAGGAGCTGGCATCTCACTCTCTTTGAATCTTCTTTATCATGCTAAGAGGAGCAGGAAAAAGCAAAAAATTTCAGAATTGCACCTTGCAATGCGGAGAAATTACTGTTTGTGCATTTACAATATTCATTGATTTTTGCCATTGAAAAACATCATGTTATTCATATACCAGAAATGATTGAAGCTACTGACTGAATGAAAGGAGCTGGCATCTCACTCTCTTTGAATCTTCTTTATCATGCTAAGAGGAGCAGGAAAAAGTAAAAAATTTCAGAATTGCACCTTGCAATGCGGAGAAATTACTGTTTGTGCATTTATAATATTCAATGATTTTTGCCATTGAAAAACGTCCAGAAATGATTGAAGCTACTGACTGAACGAAAGGAGCTGGCATCTCACTCTCTTTGAATCTTCTTTATCATGCTAAGAGGAGCAGGAAAAAGCAAAAAATTTCAGAATTGCACCTTGCAATGCGGAGAAATTACTGTTTGTGCATTTACAATATTCATTGATTTTTGCCATTGAAAAACATCCAGAAATGATTGAAGCTACTGACTGAATGAAAGGAGCTGGCATCTCACTCTCTTTGAATCTTCTTTATCATGCTAAGAGGAGCAGGAAAAAGCAAAAAATTTCAGAATTGCACCTTGCAATGCGGAGAAATTACTGTTTGTGCATTTACAATATTCATTGATTTTTGCCATTGAAAAACATCATGTTATTCATATACCAGAAATGTTTGAAGCTACTGACTGAATGAAAGGAGCTGACATCTCACTCTCTTTGAATCTTCTTTATCATGCTAAGAGGAGCAGGAAAAAGCAAAAAATTTCAGAATTGCACCTTGCAATGCGGAGAAATTACTGTTTGTGCATTTACAATATTCATTGATTTTTGCCATTGAAAAACATCCAGAAATGATTGAAGCTACTGACTGAATGAAAGGAGCTGGCATCTCACTCTCTTTGAATCTTCTTTATCATGCTAAGAGGAGCAGGAAAAAGCAAAAAATTTCAGAATTGCACCTTGCAATGCGGAGAAATTACTGTTTGTGCATTTACAATATTCATTGATTTTTGCCATTGAAAAACATCATGTTATTCATATACCAGAAATGTTTGAAGCTACTGACTGAATGAAAGGAGCTGGCATCTCACTCTCTTTGAATCTTCTTTATCATGCTAAGAGGAGCAGGAAAAAGCAAAAAATTTCAGAATTGCACCTTGCAATGCGGAGAAATTACTGTTTGTGCATTTACAATATTCATTGATTTTTGCCATTGAAAAACATCATGTTATTCATATACCAGAAATGTTTGAAGCTACTGACTGAATGAAAGGAGCTGGCATCTCACTCTCTTTGAATCTTCTTTATCATGCTAAGAGGAGCAGGAAAAAGCAAAAAATTTCAGAATTGCACCTTGCAATGTGGAGAAATTACTGTTTGTGCATTTACAATATTCATTGATTTTTACCATTGAAAAACGTCCAGAAATGATTGAAGCTACTGACTGAATGAAAGTAACTGGCATCTCACTCTCTTTGAATCTTCTTTATCATGCTAAGAGGAGCAGGAAAAAGCAAAAAATTTCAGACTTGCACCTTGCAATGCGGAGAAATTACTGTTTGTGCATTTACAATATTCATTGATTTTTGCCATTGAAAAACATCATGTTATTCATATACCAGAAATGTTTGAAGCTACTGACTGAATGAAAGGAGCTGGCATCTCACTCTCTTTGAATCTTCTTTATCATGCTAAGAGGAGCAGGAAAAAGCAAAAAATTTCAGAATTGCACCTTGCAATGCGGAGAAATTACTGTTTGTGCATTTACAATATTCATTGATTTTTGCCATTGAAAAACGTCCAGAAATGATTGAAGCTACTGACTGAATGAAAGGAGCTGGCATCTCACTCTCTTTGAATCTTATTTATCATGCTAAGAGGAGCAGGAAAAATCAAAAAATTTCAGAATTGCACCTTGCAATGCGGAGAAATTACTGTTTGTGCATTTACAATATTCATTGATTTTTGCCATTGAAAAACATGTTATTCATATACCAGAAATGTTTGAAGCTACTGACTGAATGAAAGGAGCTGGCACATCACTCTCTTTGTATCTTCTTTATCATGCTAAGAGGAGCGGGAAAAAGCAAAAAATTTCAGAATTGCACCTTGCAATGCGGAGAAATTACTGTTTGTGCATTTACAATATTCATTGATTTTTGCCACTGAAAAACGTCCAGAAATGATTGAAGCTACTGACTGAATGAAAGGAGCTGGCATCTCACTCTCTTTGAATCTTCTTTATCATACTAAGAGGAGCAGGAAAAAGCAAAAAATTTCAGAATTGCACCTTGCAATGCGGAGAAATTACAGTTTGTGCATTTACAATATTCATTGATTTTTGCCATTGAAAAACATCCAGAAATGATTGAAGCTACTGACTGAATGAAAGGAGCTGGCATGTCACTCTCTTTGAATCTTCTTTATCATGCTAAGAGGAGCAGGAAAAAGCAAAAAATTTCAGAATTGCACCTTGCAATGCGGAGAAATTACTGTTTGTGCATTTACAATATTCATTGATTTTTGCCCCTGAAAAACATCATGTTATTCATATACCAGAAATGTTTGAAGCTACTGACTGAATGAAAGGAGCTGGCATCTCACTCTCTTTGAATCTTCTTTATCATGCTATGAGGAGCAGGAAAAAGCAAAAAATTTCAGAATTGCACCTTGCAATGTGGAGAAATTACTGTTTGTGCATTTACAATATTCATTGATTTTTACCATTGAAAAACGTCCAGAAATGATTGAAGCTACTGACTGAATGAAAGTAGCTGGCATCTCACTGTCTTTGAATCTTCTTTATCATGCTAAGAGGAGCAGGAAAAAGCAAAAAATTTCAGACTTGCACCTTGCAATGCGGAGAAATTACTGTTTGTGCATTTACAATATTCATTGATTTTTGCCATTGAAAAACATCATGTTATTCATATACCAGAAATGTTTGAAGCTACTGACTGAATGAAAGGAGCTGGCATCTCACTCTCTTTGAATCTTCTTTATCATGCTAAGAGGAGCAGGAAAAAGCAAAAAATTTCAGAATTGCACCTTGCAATGCGGAGAAATTACTGTTTGTGCATTTACAATATTCATTGATTTTTGCCATTGAAAAACGTCCAGAAATGATTGAAGCTACTGACTGAATGAAAGGAACCGGCATCTCACTCTCTTTGAATTTTCTTTATCATGCTAAGAGGAGCAGGATAAAGCAAAAAATTTCAGAATTGCACCTTGCAATGCGGAGAAATTACTGTTTGTGCATTTACAATATTCATTGATTTTTGCCATTGAAAAACATGTTATTCATATACCAGAAATGTTTGAAGCTACTGACTGAATGAAAGGAGCTGGCATCTCACTCTCTTTGAATCTTCTTTATCATGCTAAGAGGAGCAGGAAAAAGCAAAAAATTTCAGAATTGCACCTTGCAATGTGGAGAAATTACTGTTTGTGCATTTACAATATTCATTGATTTTTACCATTGAAAAACGTCCAGAAATGATTGAAGCTACTGACTGAATGAAAGTAGCTGGCATCTCACTCTCTTTGAATCTTCTTTATCATGCTAAGAGGAGCAGTAAAAAGCAAAAAATTTCAGACTTGCACCTTGCAATGCGGAGAAATTACTGTTTGTGCATTTACAATATTCATTGATTTTTGCCATTGAAAAACATCATGTTATTCATATACCAGAAATGTTTGAAGCTACTGACTGAATGAAAGGAGCTGGCATCTCACTCTCTTTGAATCTTCTTTATCATGCTAAGAGGAGCAGGAAAAAGCAAAAAATTTCAGAATTGCACCTTGCAATGCGGAGAAATTACTGTTTGTGCATTTACAATATTCATTGATTTTTGCCATTGAAAAACATCATGTTATTCATATACCAGAAATGTTTGAAGCTACTGACTGAATGAAAGGAGCTGGCATCTCACTCTCTTTGAATCTTCTTTATCATGCTAAGAGGAGCAGGAAAAAGCAAAAAATTTCAGAATTGCACCTTGCAATTCGGAGAAATTACTGTTTGTGCATTTACAATATTCATTGATTTTTGCCATTGAAAAACGTCCAGAAATGATTGAAGCTACTGACTGAATGAAAGGAGCTGGCATCTCACTCTCTTTGAATCTTCTTTATCATGCTAAGAGGAGCAGGAAAAATCAAAAAATTTCAGAATTGCACCTTGCAATGCGGAGAAATTACTGTTTGTGCATTTACAATAATCATTGATTTTTGCCATTGAAAAACATGTTATTCATATACCAGAAATGTTTGAAGCTACTGACTGAATGAAAGGAGCTGGCACCTCACTCTCTTTGAATCTTCTTTATCATGCTAAGAGGAGCGGGAAAAAGCAAAAAATTTCAGAATTGCACCTTGCAATGCGGAGAAATTACTGTTTGTGCATTTACAATATTCATTGATTTTTGCCATTGAAAAACGTCCAGAAATGATTGAAGGTACTGACTGAATGAAAGGAGCTGGCATCTCACTCTCTTTGAATCTTCTTTATCATGCTAAGAGGAGCAGGAAAAAGCAAAAAATTTCAGAATTGCACCTTGCAATGCGGAGAAATTACTGTTTGTGCATTTACAATATTCATTGATTTTTGCCATTGAAAAACGTCCAGAAATGATTGAAGCTACTGACTGAATGAAAGGAGCTGGCATCTCACTCTCTTTGAATCTTCTTTATCATGCTAAGAGGAGCAGGAAAAAGCAAAAAATTTCAGAATTGCACCTTGCAATGCGGAGAAATTACAGTTTGTGCATTTACAATATTCATTGATTTTTGCCATTGAAAAACATCCAGAAATGATTGAAGCTACTGACTGAATGAAAGGAGCTGGCATCTCACTCTCTTTGAATCTTCTTTATCATGCTAAGAGGAGCAGGAAAAAGCAAAAAATTTCAGAATTGCACCTTGCAATGCGGAGAAATTACTGTTTGTGCATTTACAATATTCATTGATTTTTGCCATTGAAAAACATCATGTTATTCATATACCAGAAATGTTTGAAGCTACTGACTGAATGAAAGGAGCTGGGATCTCACTCTCTTTGAATCTTCTTTATCATGCTAAGAGGAGCAGGAAAAAGCAAAAAATTTCAGAATTGCACCTTGCAATGTGGAGAAATTACTGTTTGTGCATTTACAATATTCATTGATTTTTACCATTGAAAAACGTCCAGAAATGATTGAAGCTACTGACTGAATGAAAGTAGCTGGCATCTCACTCTCTTTGAATCTTCTTTATCATGCTAAGAGGAGCAGGAAAAAGCAAAAAATTTCAGACTTGCACCTTGCAATGCGGAGAAATTACTGTTTGTGCATTTACAATATTCATTGATTTTTGCCATTGAAAAACGTCCAGAAATGATTGAAGGTACTGACTGAATGAAAGGAGCTGGCATCTCACTCTCTTTGAATCTTCTTTATCATGCTAAGAGGAGCAGGAAAAAGCAAAAAATTTCAGAATTGCACCTTGCAATGCGGAGAAATTACTGTTTGTGCATTTACAATATTCATTGATTTTTGCCACTGAAAAACGTCCAGAAATGATTGAAGCTACTGACTGAATGAAAGGAGCTGGCATCTCACTCTCTTTGAATCTTCTTTAACATGCTAAGAGGAGCAGGAAAAAGCAAAAAATTTCAGAATTGCACCTTGCAATGCGGAGAAATTACAGTTTGTGCATTTACAATATTCATTGATTTTTGCCATTGAAAAACATCCAGAAATGATTGAAGCTACTGACTGAATGAAAGGAGCTGGCATCTCACTCTCTTTGAATCTTCTTTATCATGCTAAGAGGAGCAGGAAAAATCAAAAAATTTCAGAATTGCACCTTGCAATGCGGAGAAATTACTGTTTGTGCATTTACAATATTCATTGATTTTTGCCATTGAAAAACATCATGTTATTCATATACCAGAAATGTTTGAAGCTACTGACTGAATGAAAGGAGCTGGCATCTCACTCTCTTTGAATCTTCTTTATCATGCTAAGAGGAGCAGGAAAAAGCAAAAAATTTCAGAATTGCACCTTGCAATGTGGAGAAATTACTGTTTGTGCATTTACAATATTCATTGATTTTTACCATTGAAAAACGTCCAGAAATGATTGAAGCTACTGACTGAATGAAAGTAGCTGGCATCTCACTCTCTTTGAATCTTCTTTATCATGCTAAGAGGAGCAGGAAAAAGCAAAAAATTTCAGACTTGCACCTTGCAATGCGGAGAAATTACTGTTTGTGCATTTACAATATTCATTGATTTTTGCCATTGAAAAACATCATTTTATTCATATACCAGAAATGTTTGAAGCTACTGACTGAATGAAAGGAGCTGGCATCTCACTCTCTTTGAATCTTCTTTATCATGCTAAGAGGAGCAGGAAAAAGCAAAAAATTTCAGAATTGCACCTTGCAATGCGGAGAAATTACTGTTTGTGCATTTACAATATTCATTGATTTTTGCCATTGAAAAACACCATGTTATTCATATACCAGAAATGTTTGAAGCTACTGACTGAATGAAAGGAGCTGGCATCTCACTCTCTTTGAATCTTCTTTATCATGCTAAGAGGAGCAGGAAAAAGCAAAAAATTTCAGAATTGCACCTTGCAATGCGGAGAAATTACTGTTTGTGCATTTACAATATTCATTGATTTTTGCCATTGAAAAACGTCCAGAAATGATTGAAGCTACTGACTGAATGAAAGGAGCTGGCATCTCACTCTCTTTGAATCTTCTTTATCATGCTAAGAGGAGCAGGAAAAATCAAAAAATTTCAGAATTGCACCTTGCAATGCGGAGAAATTACTGTTTGTGCATTTACAATATTCATTGATTTTTGCCATTGAAAAACATGTTATTCATATACCAGAAATGTTTGAAGCTACTGACTGAATGAAAGGAGCTGGCACCTCACTCTCTTTGAATCTTCTTTATCATGCTAAGAGGAGCGGGAAAAAGCAAAAAATTTCAGAATTGCACCTTGCAATGCGGAGAAATTACTGTTTGTGCATTTACAATATTCATTGATTTTTGCCATTGAAAAACGTCCAGAAATGATTGAAGGTACTGACTGAATGAAAGGAGCTGGCATCTCACTCTCTTTGAATCTTCTTTATCATGCTAAGAGGAGCAGGAAAAAGCAAAAAATTTCAGAATTGCACCTTGCAATGCGGAGAAATTACTGTTTGTGCATTTACAATATTCATTGATTTTTGCCATTGAAAAACGTCCAGAAATGATTGAAGCTACTGACTGAATGAAAGGAGCTGGCATCTCACTCTCTTTGAATCTTCTTTATCATGCTAAGAGGAGCAGGAAAAAGCAAAAAATTTCAGAATTGCACCTTGCAATGCGGAGAAATTACAGTTTGTGCATTTACAATATTCATTGATTTTTGCCATTGAAAAACATCCAGAAATGATTGAAGCTACTGACTGAATGAAAGGAGCTGGCATCTCACTCTCTTTGAATGTTCTTTATCATGCTAAGAGGAGCAGGAAAAAGCAAAAAATTTCAGAATTGCACCTTGCAATGTGGAGAAATTACTGTTTGTGCATTTACAATATTCATTGATTTTTGCCATTGAAAAACATCATGTTATTCATATACCAGAAATGTTTGAAGCTACTGACTGAATGAAAGGAGCTGGCATCTCACTCTCTTTGAATCTTCTTTATCATGCTAAGAGGAGCAGGAAAAAGCAAAAAATTTCAGAATTGCACCTTGCAATGTGGAGAAATTACTGTTTGTGCATTTACAATATTCATTGATTTTTACCATTGAAAAACGTCCAGAAATGATTGAAGCTACTGACTGAATGAAAGTAGCTGGCATCTCACTCTCTTTGAATCTTCTTTATCATGCTAAGAGGAGCAGGAAAAAGCAAAAAATTTCAGACTTGCACCTTGCAATGCGGAGAAATTACTGTTTGTGCATTTACAATATTCATTGATTTTTGCCATTGAAAAACATTATGTTATTCATATACCAGAAATGTTTGAAGCTACTGACTGAATGAAAGTAGCTGGCATCTCACTCTCTTTGAATCTTCTTTATCATGCTAAGAGGAGCAGGAAAAACCAAAAAATTTCAGAATTGCACCTTGCAATGCGGAGAAATTACTGTTTGTGCATTTACAATATTCATTGATTTTTGCCATTGAAAAACGTCCAGAAATGATTGAAGCTACTGACTGAATGAAAGGAGCTGGCATCTCACTCTCTTTGAATCTTCTTTATCATGCTAAGAGGAGCAGGAAAAAGCAAAAAATTTCAGAATTGCACCTTGCAATGCGGAGAAATTACTGTTTGTGCATTTACAATATTCATTGATTTTTGCCATTGAAAAACATCATGTTATTCATATACCAGAAATGATTTAAGCTACTGACTGAATGAAAGGAGCTGGCATCTCACTCTCTTTGAATCTTCTTTATCATGCTAAGAGGAGCAGGAAAAAGTAAAAAATTTCAGAATTGCACCTTGCTATGCGGAGAAATTACTGTTTGTGCATTTATAATATTCAATGATTTTTGCCATTGAAAAACGTCCAGAAATGATTGAAGCTACTGACTGAACGAAAGGAGCTGGCATCTCACTCTCTTTGAATCTTCTTTATCATGCTAAGAGGAGCAGGAAAAAGCAAAAAATTTCAGAATTGCACCTTGCAATGCAGAGAAATTACTGTTTGTGCATTTACAATATTCATTGATTTTTGCCATTGAAAAACGTCCAGAAATGATTGAAGCTACTGACTGAATGAAAGGAGCTGGCATCTCACTCTCTTTGAATATTCTTTATCATGCTAAGAGGAGCAGGAAAAAGCAAAAAATTTCAGAATTGCACCTTGCAATGCGGAGAAATTACTGTTTGTGCATTTACAATATTCATTGATTTTTGCCATTGAAAAACATCATGTTATTCATATACCAGAAATGTTTGAAGCTACTGACTGAATGAAAGGAGCTGACATCTCACTCTCTTTGAATCTTCTTTATCATGCTAAGAGGAGCAGGAAAAAGCAAAAAATTTCAGAATTGCACCTTGCAATGCAGAGAAATTACTGTTTGTGCATTTACAATATTCATTGATTTTTGCCATTGAAAAACGTCCAGAAATGATTAAAGCTACTGACTGAATGAAAGGAGCTGGCATCTCACTCTCTTTGAATCTTCTTTATCATGCTAAGAGGAGCAGGAAAAAGCAAAAAATTTCAGAATTGCACCTTGCAATGCGGAGAAATTACTGTTTGTGCATTTACAATATTCATTGATTTTTGCCATTGAAAAACATCATGTTATTCATATACCAGAAATGATTTAAGCTACTGACTGAATGAAAGGAGCTGGCATCTCACTCTCTTTGAATCTTCTTTATCATGCTAAGAGGAGCAGGAAAAAGTAAAAAATTTCAGAATTGCACCTTGCTATGCGGAGAAATTACTGTTTGTGCATTTATAATATTCAATGATTTTTGCCATTGAAAAACGTCCAGAAATGATTGAAGCTACTGACTGAACGAAAGGAGCTGGCATCTCACTCTCTTTGAATCTTCTTTATCATGCTAAGAGGAGCAGGAAAAAGCAAAAAATTTCAGAATTGCACCTTGCAATGCAGAGAAATTACTGTTTGTGCATTTACAATATTCATTGATTTTTGCCATTGAAAAACGTCCAGAAATGATTGAAGCTACTGACTGAATGAAAGGAGCTGGCATCTCACTCTCTTTGAATATTCTTTATCATGCTAAGAGGAGCAGGAAAAAGCAAAAAATTTCAGAATTGCACCTTGCAATGCGGAGAAATTACTGTTTGTGCATTTACAATATTCATTGATTTTTGCCATTGAAAAACATCATGTTATTCATATACCAGAAATGTTTGAAGCTACTGACTGAATGAAAGGAGCTGACATCTCACTCTCTTTGAATCTTCTTTATCATGCTAAGAGGAGCAGGAAAAAGCAAAAAATTTCAGAATTGCACCTTGCAATGCAGAGAAATTACTGTTTGTGCATTTACAATATTCATTGATTTTTGCCATTGAAAAACGTCCAGAAATGATTAAAGCTACTGACTGAATGAAAGGAGCTGGCATCTCACTCTCTTTGAATCTTCTTTATCATGCTAAGAGGAGCAGGAAAAAGCAAAAAATTTCAGAATTGCACCTTGCAATGCGGAGAAATTACTGTTTGTGCATTTACAATATTCATTGATTTTTGCCATTGAAAAACATCATGTTATTCATATACCAGAAATGTTTGAAGCTACTGACTGAATGAAAGGAGCTGGCATCTCACTCTCTTTGAATCTTCTTTATCATGCTAAGAGGAGCAGGAAAAAGCAAAAAATTTCAGAATTGCACCTTGCAATGTGGAGAAATTACTGTTTGTGCATTTACAATATTCATTGATTTTTACCATTGAAAAACGTCCAGAAATGATTGAAGCTACTGACTGAATGAAAGTAGCTGGCATCTCACTCTCTTTGAATCTTCTTTATCATGCTAAGAGGAGCAGGAAAAAGCAAAAAATTTCAGACTTGCACCTTGCAATGCGGAGAAATTACTGTTTGTGCATTTACAATATTCATTGATTTTTGCCATTGAAAAACGTCCAGAAATGATTGAAGGTACTGACTGAATGAAAGGAGCTGGCATCTCACTCTATTTGAATCTTCTTTATCATGCTAAGAGGAGCAGGAAAAAGCAAAAAATTTCAGAATTGCACCTTGCAATGCGGAGAAATTACTGTTTGTGCATTTACAATATTCATTGATTTTTGCCACTGAAAAACGTCCAGAAATGATTGAAGCTACTGACTGAATGAAAGGAGCTGGCATCTCACTCTCTTTGAATCTTCTTTAACATGCTAAGAGGAGCAGGAAAAAGCAAAAAATTTCAGAATTGCACCTTGCAATGCGGAGAAATTACAGTTTGTGCATTTACAATATTCATTGATTTTTGCCATTGAAAAACATCCAGAAATGATTGAAGCTACTGACTGAATGAAAGGAGCTGGCATCTCACTCTCTTTGAATCTTCTTTATCATGCTAAGAGGAGCAGGAAAAAGCAAAAAATTTCAGAATTGCACCTTGCAATGCGGAGAAATTACTGTTTGTGCATTTACAATATTCATTGATTTTTGCCATTGAAAAACATCATGTTATTCATATACCAGAAATGTTTGAAGCTACTGACTGAATGAAAGGAGCTGGCATCTCACTCTCTTTGAATCTTCTTTATCATGCTAAGAGGAGCAGGAAAAAGCAAAAAATTTCAGAATTGCACCTTGCAATGTGGAGAAATTACTGTTTGTGCATTTACAATATTCATTGATTTTTACCATTGAAAAACGTCCAGAAATGATTGAAGCTACTGACTGAATGAAAGTAGCTGGCATCTCACTCTCTTTGAATCTTCTTTATCATGCTAAGAGGAGCAGGAAAAAGCAAAAAATTTCAGACTTGCACCTTGCAATGCGGAGAAATTACTGTTTGTGCATTTACAATATTCATTGATTTTTGCCATTGAAAAACATCATTTTATTCATATACCAGAAATGTTTGAAGCTACGGACTGAATGAAAGGAGCTGGCATCTCACTCTCTTTGAATCTTCTTTATCATGCTAAGAGGAGCAGGAAAAAGCAAAAAATTTCAGAATTGCACCTTGCAATGCGGAGAAATTACTGTTTGTGCATTTACAATATTCATTGATTTTTGCCATTGAAAAACATCATGTTATTCATATACCAGAAATGTTTGAAGCTACTGACTGAATGAAAGGAGCTGGCATCTCACTCTCTTTGAATCTTCTTTATCATGCTAAGAGGAGCAGGAAAAAGCAAAAAATTTCAGAATTGCACCTTGCAATGCGGAGAAATTACTGATTGTGCATTTACAATATTCATTGATTTTTGCCATTGAAAAACGTCCAGAAATGATTGAAGCTACTGACTGAATGAAAGGAGCTGGCATCTCACTCTCTTTGAATCTTCTTTATCATGCTAAGAGGAGCAGGAAAAATCAAAAAATTTCAGAATTGCACCTTGCAATGCGGAGAAATTACTGTTTGTGCATTTACAATATTCATTGATTTTTGCCATTGAAAAACATGTTATTCATATACCAGAAATGTTTGAAGCTACTGACTGAATGAAAGGAGCTGGCACCTCACTCTCTTTGAATCTTCTTTATCATGCTAAGAGGAGCGGGAAAAAGCAAAAAATTTCAGAATTGCACCTTGCAATGCGGAGAAATTACTGTTTGTGCATTTACAATATTCATTGATTTTTGCCATTGAAAAACGTCCAGAAATGATTGAAGGTACTGACTGAATGAAAGGAGCTGGCATCTCACTCTCTTTGAATCTTCTTTATCATGCTAAGAGGAGCAGGAAAAAGCAAAAAATTTCAGAATTGCACCTTGCAATGCGGAGAAATTACTGTTTGTGCATTTACAATATTCATTGATTTTTGCCATTGAAAAACGTCCAGAAATGATTGAAGCTACTGACTGAATGAAAGGAGCTGGCATCTCACTCTCTTTGAATCTTCTTTATCATGCTAAGAGGAGCAGGAAAAAGCAAAAAATTTCAGAATTGCACCTTGCAATGCGGAGAAATTACAGTTTGTGCATTTACAATATTCATTGATTTTTGCCATTGAAAAACATCCAGAAATGATTGAAGCTACTGACTGAATGAAAGGAGCTGGCATCTCACTCTCTTTGAATGTTCTTTATCATGCTAAGAGGAGCAGGAAAAAGCAAAAAATTTCAGAATTGCACCTTGCAATGCGGAGAAATTACTGTTTGTGCATTTACAATATTCATTTATTTTTGCCATTGAAAAACATCATGTTATTCATATACCAGAAATGTTTGAAGCTACTGACTGAATGAAAGGAGCTGGCATCTCACTCTCTTTGAATCTTCTTTATCATGCTAAGAGGAGCAGGAAAAAGCAAAAAATTTCAGAATTGCACCTTGCAATGTGGAGAAATTACTGTTTGTGCATTTACAATATTCATTGATTTTTACCATTGAAAAACGTCCAGAAATGATTGAAGCTACTGACTGAATGAAAGTAGCTGGCATCTCACTCTCTTTGAATCTTCTTTATCATGCTAAGAGGAGCAGGAAAAAGCAAAAAATTTCAGACTTGCACCTTGCAATGCGGAGAAATTACTGTTTGTGCATTTACAATATTCATTGATTTTTGCCATTGAAAAACATTATGTTATTCATATACCAGAAATGTTTGAAGCTACTGACTGAATGAAAGTAGCTGGCATCTCACTCTCTTTGAATCTTCTTTATCATGCTAAGAGGAGCAGGAAAAACCAAAAAATTTCAGAATTGCACCTTGCAATGCGGAGAAATTACTGTTTGTGCATTTACAATATTCATTGATTTTTGCCATTGAAAAACGTCCAGAAATGATTGAAGCTACTGACTGAATGAAAGGAGCTGGCATCTCACTCTCTTTGAATCTTCTTTATCATGCTAAGAGGAGCAGGAAAAAGCAAAAAATTTCAGAATTGCACCTTGCAATGCGGAGAAATTACTGTTTGTGCATTTACAATATTCATTGATTTTTGCCATTGAAAAATATCATGTTATTCATATACCAGAAATGATTGAAGCTACTGACTGAATGAAAGGAGCTGGCATCTCACTCTCTTTGAATCTTCTTTATCATGCTAAGAGGAGCAGGAAAAAGTAAAAAATTTCAGAATTGCACCTTGCTATGCGGAGAAATTACTGTTTGTGCATTTATAATATTCAATGATTTTTGCCATTGAAAAACGTCCAGAAATGATTGAAGCTACTGACTGAACGAAAGGAGCTGGCATCTCACTCTCTTTGAATCTTCTTTATCATGCTAAGAGGAGCAGGAAAAAGCAAAAAATTTCAGAATTGCACCTTGCAATGCGGAGAAATTACTGTTTGTGCATTTACAATATTCATTGATTTTTGCCATTGAAAAACGTCCAGAAATGATTGAAGCTACTGACTGAATGAAAGGAGCTGGCATCTCACTCTCTTTGAATCTTCTTTATCATGCTAAGAGGAGCAGGAAAAAGCAAAAAATTTCAGAATTGCACCTTGCAATGCGGAGAAATTACTGTTTGTGCATTTACAATATTCATTGATTTTTGCCATTGAAAAACATGTTATTCATATACCAGAAATGTTTGAAGCTACTGACTGAATGAAAGGAGCTGGCACCTCACTCTCTTTGAATCTTCTTTATCATGCTAAGAGGAGCAGGAAAAAGCAAAAAATTTCAGAATTGCACCTTGCAATGCGGAGAAATTACTGTTTGTGCATTTACAATATTCATTGATTTTTGCCATTGAAAAACGTCCAGAAATGATTGAAGCTACTGACTGAATGAAAGGAGCTGGCATCTCACTCTCTTTGAATCTTCTTTATCATGCTAAGAGGAGCAGGAAAAAGCAAAAAATTTCAGAATTGCACCTTGCAATGCGGAGAAATTACTGTTTGTGCATTTACAATATTCATTGATTTTTGCCATTGAAAAACATCATGTTATTCATATACCAGAAATGTTTGAAGCTACTGACTGAATGAAAGGAGTTGGCATCTCACTCTCTTTGAATCTTCTTTATCATGCTAAGAGGAGCAGGAAAAAGCAAAAAATTTCAGAATTGCACCTTGCAATGCGGAGAAATTACTGTTTGTGCATTTACAATATTCATTGATTTTTGCCATTGAAAAACATCATGTTATTCATATACCAGAAATGTTTGAAGCTACTGACTGAATGAAAGGAGCAGGCATCTCACTCTCTTTGAATCTTCTTTATCATGCTAAGAGGAGCAGGAAAAAGCAAAAAATTTTAGAATTGCACATTGCAATGTGGAGAAATTACTGTTTGTGCATTTCCAATATTCATTGATTTTTACCATTGAAAAACGTCCAGAAATGATTGAAGCTACTGACTGAATGAAAGTAGCTGGCATCTCACTCTCTTTGAATCTTCTTTATCATGCTAAGAGGAGCAGGAAAAAGCAAAAAATTTCAGACTTGCACCTTGCAATGCGGAGAAATTACTGTTTGTGCATTTACAATATTCATTGATTTTTGCCATTGAAAAACATCATGTTATTCATATACCAGAAATGTTTGAAGCTACTGACTGAATGAAAGGAGCTGGCATCTCACTCTCTTTGAATCTTCTTTATCATGCTAAGAGGAGCAGGAAAAAGCAAAAAATTTCAGAATTGCACCTTGCAATGCGGAGAAATTACTGTTTGTGCATTTACAATATTCATTGATTTTTGCCATTGAAAAACGTCCAGAAATGATTGAAGCTACTGACTGAATGAAAGGAGCTGGCATCTCACTCTCTTTGAATCCTCTTTATCATGCTAAGAGGAGCAGGAAAAAGCAAAAAATTTCAGAATTGCACCTTGCAATGCGGAGAAATTACTGTTTGTGCATTTACAATATTCATTGATTTTTGCCATTGAAAAACGTCCAGAAATGATTGAAGCTACTGACTGAATGAAAGGAGCTGGCATCTCACTCTCTTTGAATCTTCTTTATCATGCTAAGAGGAGCAGGAAAAAGCAAAAAATTTCAGAATTGCACCTTGCAATGCGGAGAAATTACTGTTTGTGCATTTACAATATTCATTGATTTTTGCCATTGAAAAACATCATGTTATTCATATACCAGAAATGTTTGAAGCTACTGACTGAATGAAAGGAGCTGACATCTCACTCTCTTTGAATCTTCTTTATCATGCTAAGAGGAGCAGGAAAAAGCAAAAAATTTCAGAATTGCACCTTGCAATGCGGAGAAATTACTGTTTGTGCATTTACAATATTCATTGATTTTTGCCATTGAAAAACGTCCAGAAATGATTGAAGCTACTGACTGAATGAAAGGAGCTGGCATCTCACTCTCTTTGAATCTTCTTTATCATGCTAAGAGGAGCAGGAAAAAGCAAAAAATTTCAGAATTGCACCTTGCAATGCGGAGAAATTACTGTTTGTGCATTTACAATATTCATTGATTTTTGCCATTGAAAAACATCATGTTATTCATATACCAGAAATGTTTGAAGCTACTGACTGAATGAAAGGAGCTGGCATCTCACTCTCTTTGAATCTTCTTTATCATGCTAAGAGGAGCAGGAAAAAGCAAAAAATTTCAGAATTGCACCTTGCAATGCGGAGAAATTACTGTTTGTGCATTTACAATATTCATTGATTTTTGCCATTGAAAAACGTCCAGAAATGATTGAAGCTACTGACTGAATGAAAGGAGCTGGCATCTCACTCTCTTTGAATCTTCTTTATCATGCTAAGAGGAGCAGGAAAAAGCAAAAAATTTCAGAATTGCACCTTGCAATGCGGAGAAATTACTGTTTGTGCATTTACAATATTCATTGATTTTTGCCATTGAAAAACATGTTATTCAAATACCAGAAATGTTTGAAGCTACTGACTGAATGAAAGGAGCTGGCACCTCACTCTCTTTGAATCTTCTTTATCATGCTAAGAGGAGCAGGAAAAAGCAAAAAATTTCAGAATTGCACCTTGCAATGCGGAGAAATTACTGTTTGTGCATATACAATATTCATTGATTTTTGCCATTGAAAAACGTCCAGAAATGATTGAAGCTACTGATTGAATGAAAGGAGCTGGCATCTCACTCTCTTTGAATCTTCTTTATCATGCTAAGAGGAGCAGGAAAAAGCAAAAAATTTCAGAATTGCACCTTGCAATGCGGAGAAATTACTGTTTGTGCATTTACAATATTCATTGATTTTTGCCATTGAAAAACATGTTATTCATATACCAGAAATGTTTGAAGCTACTGACTGAATGAAAGGAGCTGGCACCTCACTCTCTTTGAATCTTCTTTATCATGCTAAGAGGAGCGGGAAAAAGCAAAAAATTTCAGAATTGCACCTTGCAATGCGGAGAAATTACTGTTTGTGCATTTACAATATTCATTGATTTTTGCCATTGAAAAACGTCCAGAAATGATTGAAGGTACTGACTGAATGAAAGGAGCTGGCATCTCACTCTCTTTGAATCTTCTTTATCATGCTAAGAGGAGCAGGAAAAAGCAAAAAATTTCAGAATTGCACCTTGCAATGCGGAGAAATTACTGTTTGTGCATTTACAATATTCATTGATTTTTGCCATTGAAAAACGTCCAGAAATGATTGAAGCTACTGACTGAATGAAAGGAGCTGGCATCTCACTCTCTTTGAATCTTCTTTATCATGCTAAGAGGAGCAGGAAAAAGCAAAAAATTTCAGAATTGCACCTTGCAATGCGGAGAAATTACTGTTTGTGCATTTACAATATTCATTGATTTTTGCCATTGAAAAACATCATGTTATTCATATACCAGAAATGTTTGAAGCTACTGACTGAATGAAAGGAGTTGGCATCTCACTCTCTTTGAATCTTCTTTATCATGCTAAGAGGAGCAGGAAAAAGCAAAAAATTTCAGAATTGCACCTTGCAATGCGGAGAAATTACTGTTTGTGCATTTACAATATTCATTGATTTTTGCCATTGAAAAACATCATGTTATTCATATACCAGAAATGTTTGAAGCTACTGACTGAATGAAAGGAGCAGGCATCTCACTCTCTTTGAATCTTCTTTATCATGCTAAGAGGAGCAGGAAAAAGCAAAAAATTTTAGAATTGCACATTGCAATGTGGAGAAATTACTGTTTGTGCATTTACAATATTCATTGATTTTTACCATTGAAAAACGTCCAGAAATGATTGAAGCTACTGACTGAATGAAAGTAGCTGGCATCTCACTCTCTTTGAATCTTCTTTATCATGCTAAGAGGAGTAGGAAAAAGCAAAAAATTTCAGACTTGCACCTTGCAATGCGGAGAAATTACTGTTTGTGCATTTACAATATTCATTGATTTTTGCCATTGAAAAACATCATGTTATTCATATACCAGAAATGTTTGAAGCTACTGACTGAATGAAAGGAGCTGGCATCTCACTCTCTTTGAATCTTCTTTATCATGCTAAGAGGAGCAGGAAAAAGCAAAAAATTTCAGAATTGCACCTTGCAATGCGGAGAAATTACTGTTTGTGCATTTACAATATTCATTGATTTTTGCCATTGAAAAACGTCCAGAAATGATTGAAGCTACTGACTGAATGAAAGGAGCTGGCATCTCACTCTCTTTGAATCCTCTTTATCATGCTAAGAGGAGCAGGAAAAAGCAAAAAATTTCAGAATTGCACCTTGCAATGCGGAGAAATTACTGTTTGTGCATTTACAATATTCATTGATTTTTGCCATTGAAAAACGTCCAGAAATGATTGAAGCTACTGACTGAATGAAAGGAGCTGGCATCTCACTCTCTTTGAATCTTCTTTATCATGCTAAGAGGAGCAGGAAAAAGCAAAAAATTTCAGAATTGCACCTTGCAATGCGGAGAAATTACTGTTTGTGCATTTACAATATTCATTGATTTTTGCCATTGAAAAACATCATGTTATTCATATACCAGAAATGTTTGAAGCTACTGACTGAATGAAAGGAGCTGGCATCTCACTCTCTTTGAATCTTCTTTATCATGCTAAGAGGAGCAGGAAAAAGCAAAAAATTTCAGAATTGCACCTTGCAATGTGGAGAAATTACTGTTTGTGCATTTACAATATTCATTGATTTTTGCCATTGAAAAACATCATGTTATTCATATACCAGAAATGTTTGAAGCTACAGACTGAATGAAAGGAGCTGGCATCTCACTCTCTTTGAATCTTCTTTATCATGCTAAGAGGAGCAGGAAAAAGCAAAAAATTTCAGAATTGCACCTTGCAATGTGGAGAAATGACTGTTTGTGCATTTACAATATTCATTGATTTTTACCATTGAAAAACGTCCAGAAATGATTGAAGCTACTGACTGAATGAAAGTAGCTGGCATCTCACTCTCTTTGAATCTTCTTTATCATGCTAAGAGGAGCAGGAAAAAGCAAAAAATTTCAGACTTGCACCTTGCAATGCGGAGAAATTACTGTTTGTGCATTTACAATATTCATTGATTTTTGCCATTGAAAAACGTCCAGAAATGATTGAAGCTACTGACTGAATGAAAGGAGCTGGCATCTCACTCTCTTTGAATCTTCTTTATCATGCTAAGAGGAGCAGGAAAAAGCAAAAAATTTCAGAATTGCACCTTGCAATGCGGAGAAATTACTGTTTGTGCATTTACAATATTCATTGATTTTTGCCATTGAAAAACGTCCAGAAATGATTGAAGCTACTGACTGAATGAAAGGAGCTGGCATCTCACTCTCTTTGAATCTTCTTTATCATGCTAAGAGGAGCAGGAAAAAGCAAAAAATTTCAGAATTGCACCTTGCAATGCGGAGAAATTACTGTTTGTGCATTTACAATATTCATTGATTTTTGCCATTGAAAAACATGTTATTCATATACCAGAAATGTTTGAAGCTACTGACTGAATGAAAGGAGCTGGCACCTCACTCTCTTTGAATCTTCTTTATCATGCTAAGAGGAGCGGGAAAAAGCAAAAAATTTCAGAATTGCACCTTGCAATGCGGAGAAATTACTGTTTGTGCATTTACAATATTCATTGATTTTTGCCATTGAAAAACGTCCAGAAATGATTGAAGGTACTGACTGAATGAAAGGAGCTGGCATCTCACTCTCTTTGAATCTTCTTTATCATGCTAAGAGGAGCAGGAAAAAGCAAAAAATTTCAGAATTGCACCTTGCAATGCGGAGAAATTACTGTTTGTGCATTTACAATATTCATTGATTTTTGCCATTGAAAAACGTCCAGAAATGATTGAAGCTACTGACTGAATGAAAGGAGCTGGCATCTCACTCTCTTTGAATCTTCTTTATCATGCTAAGAGGAGCAGGAAAAAGCAAAAAATTTCAGAATTGCACCTTGCAATGCGGAGAAATTACTGTTTGTGCATTTACAATATTCATTGATTTTTGCCATTGAAAAACATCGTTATTCATATACCAGAAATGTTTGAAGCTACTGACTGAATGAAAGGAGTTGGCATCTCACTCTCTTTGAATCTTCTTTATCATGCTAAGAGGAGCAGGAAAAAGCAAAAAATTTCAGAATTGCACCTTGCAATGTGGAGAAATTACTGTTTGTGCATTTACAATATTCATTGATTTTTACCATTGAAAAACGTCCAGAAATGATTGAAGCTACTGACTGAATGAAAGTAGCTGGCATCTCACTCTCTTTGAATCTTCTTTATCATGCTAAGAGGAGCAGGAAAAAGCAAAAAATTTCAGACTTGCACCTTGCAATGCGGAGAAATTACTGTTTGTGCATTTACAATATTCATTGATTTTTGCCATTGAAAAACATCATGTTATTCATATACCAGAAATGTTTGAAGCTACTGACTGAATGAAAGGAGCTGGCATCTCACTCTCTTTGAATCTTCTTTATCATGCTAAGAGGAGCAGGAAAAAGCAAAAAATTTCAGAATTGCACCTTGCAATGTGGAGAAATTACTGTTTGTGCATTTACAATATTCATTGATTTTTACCATTGAAAAACGTCCAGAAATGATTGAAGCTACTGACTGAATGAAAGGAGCTGGCATCTCACTCTCTTTGAATCTTCTTTATCATGCTAAGAGGTGCAGGAAAAAGCAAAAAATTTCAGAATTGCACCTTGCAATGCGGAGAAATTACTGTTTGTGCATTTACAATATTCATTGATTTTTGCCATGGAAAAACGTCCAGAAATGATTGAAGCTACTGACTGAATGAAAGGAGCTGGCATCTCACTCTCTTTGAATCTTCTTTATCATGCTAAGAGGAGCAGGAAAAAGCAAAAAATTTCAGAATTGCACCTTGCAATGCGGAGAAATTACTGTTTGTGCATTTACAATATTCATTGATTTTTGCCATTGAAAAACATCATGTTATTCATATACCAGAAATGATTGAAGCTACTGACTGAATGAAAGGAGCTGGCATCTCACTCTCTTTGAATCTTCTTTATCATGCTAAGAGGAGCAGGAAAAAGCAAAAAATTTCAGAATTGCACCTTGCAATGCGGAGAAATTACTGTTTGTGCATTTACAATATTCATTGATTTTTGCCATTGAAAAACGTCCAGAAATGATTGAAGCTACTGACTGAATGAAAGGAGCTGGCATCTCACTCTCTTTGAATCTTCTTTATCATGCTAAGAGGAGCAGGAAAAAGCAAAAAATTTCAGAATTGCACCTTGCAATGCGGAGAAATTACTGTTTGTGCATTTACAATATTCATTGATTTTTGCGATTGAAAAACATCATGTTATTAATATACCAGAAATGATTGAAGCTACAGACTGAATGAAAGGAGCTGGCATCTCACTCTCTTTGAATCTTCTTTATCATGCTAAGAGGAGCAGGAAAAAGCAAAAAATTTCAGAATTGCACCTTGCAATGCGGAGAAATTACTGTTTGTGCATTTACAATATTCATTGATTTTTGCCATTGAAAAACATGTTATTCATATACCAGAAATGTTTGAAGCTACTGACTGAATGAAAGGAGCTGGCACCTCACTCTCTTTGAATCTTCTTTATCATGCTAAGAGGAGCAGGAAAAAGCAAAAAATTTCAGAATTGCACCTTGCAATGCGGAGAAATTACTGTTTGTGCATATACAATATTCATTGATTTTTGCCATTGAAAAACGTCCAGAAATGATTGAAGCTACTGATTGAATGAAAGGAGCTGGCATCTCACTCTCTTTGAATCTTCTTTATCATGCTAAGAGGAGCAGGAAAAAGCAAAAAATTTCAGAATTGCACCTTGCAATGCGGAGAAATTACTGTTTGTGCATTTACAATATTCATTGATTTTTGCCATTGAAAAACATGTTATTCATATACCAGAAATGTTTGAAGCTACTGACTGAATGAAAGGAGCTGGCACCTCACTCTCTTTGAATCTTCTTTATCATGCTAAGAGGAGCGGGAAAAAGCAAAAAATTTCAGAATTGCACCTTGCAATGCGGAGAAATTACTGTTTGTGCATTTACAATATTCATTGATTTTTGCCATTGAAAAACGTCCAGAAATGATTGAAGGTACTGACTGAATGAAAGGAGCTGGCATCTCACTCTCTTTGAATCTTCTTTATCATGCTAAGAGGAGCAGGAAAAAGCAAAAAATTTCAGAATTGCACCTTGCAATGCGGAGAAATTACTGTTTGTGCATTTACAATATTCATTGATTTTTGCCATTGAAAAACGTCCAGAAATGATTGAAGCTACTGACTGAATGAAAGGAGCTGGCATCTCACTCTCTTTGAATCTTCTTTATCATGCTAAGAGGAGCAGGAAAAAGCAAAAAATTTCAGAATTGCACCTTGCAATGCGGAGAAATTACTGTTTGTGCATTTACAATATTCATTGATTTTTGCCATTGAAAAACATCATGTTATTCATATACCAGAAATGTTTGAAGCTACTGACTGAATGAAAGGAGTTGGCATCTCACTCTCTTTGAATCTTCTTTATCATGCTAAGAGGAGCAGGAAAAAGCAAAAAATTTCAGAATTGCACCTTGCAATGCGGAGAAATTACTGTTTGTGCATTTACAATATTCATTGATTTTTGCCATTGAAAAACATCATGTTATTCATATACCAGAAATGTTTGAAGCTACTGACTGAATGAAAGGAGCAGGCATCTCACTCTCTTTGAATCTTCTTTATCATGCTAAGAGGAGCAGGAAAAAGCAAAAAATTTTAGAATTGCACATTGCAATGTGGAGAAATTACTGTTTGTGCATTTACAATATTCATTGATTTTTACCATTGAAAAACGTCCAGAAATGATTGAAGCTACTGACTGAATGAAAGTAGCTGGCATCTCACTCTCTTTGAATCTTCTTTATCATGCTAAGAGGAGCAGGAAAAAGCAAAAAATTTCAGACTTGCACCTTGCAATGCGGAGAAATTACTGTTTGTGCATTTACAATATTCATTGATTTTTGCCATTGAAAAACATCATGTTATTCATATACCAGAAATGTTTGAAGCTACTGACTGAATGAAAGGAGCTGGCATCTCACTCTCTTTGAATCTTCTTTATCATGCTAAGAGGAGCAGGAAAAAGCAAAAAATTTCAGAATTGCACCTTGCAATGCGGAGAAATTACTGTTTGTGCATTTACAATATTCATTGATTTTTGCCATTGAAAAACGTCCAGAAATGATTGAAGCTACTGACTGAATGAAAGGAGCTGGCATCTCACTCTCTTTGAATCCTCTTTATCATGCTGAGAGGAGCAGGAAAAAGCAAAAAATTTCAGAATTGCACCTTGCAATGCGGAGAAATTACTGTTTGTGCATTTACAATATTCATTGATTTTTGCCATTGAAAAACGTCCAGAAATGATTGAAGCTACTGACTGAATGAAAGGAGCTGGCATCTCACTCTCTTTGAATCTTCTTTATCATGCTAAGAGGAGCAGGAAAAAGCAAAAAATTTCAGAATAGCACCTTGCAATGCGGAGAAATTACTGTTTGTGCATTTACAATATTCATTGATTTTTGCCATTGAAAAACATCATGTTATTCATATACCAGAAATGTTTGAAGCTACTGACTGAATGAAAGGAGCTGACATCTCACTCTCTTTGAATCTTCTTTATCATGCTAAGAGGAGCAGGAAAAAGCAAAAAATTTCAGAATTGCACCTTGCAATGCGGAGAAATTACTGTTTGTGCATTTACAATATTCATTGATTTTTGCCATTGAAAAACGTCCAGAAATGATTGAAGCTACTGACTGAATGAAAGGAGCTGGCATCTCACTCTCTTTGAATCTTCTTTATCATGCTAAGAGGAGCAGGAAAAAGCAAAAAATTTCAGAATTGCACCTTGCAATGCGGAGAAATTACTGTTTGTGCATTTACAATACTCATTGATTTTTGCCATTGAAAAACATCATGTTATTCATATACCAGAAATGTTTGAAGCTACTGACTGAATGAAAGGAGCTGGCATCTCACTCTCTTTGAATCTTCTTTATCATGCTAAGAGGAGCAGGAAAAAGCAAAAAATTTCAGAATTGCACCTTGCAATGTGGAGAAATTACTGTTTGTGCATTTACAATATTCATTGATTTTTGCCATTGAAAAACATCATGTTATTCATATACCAGAAATGTTTGAAGCTACTGACTGAATGAAAGGAGCTGGCATCTCACTCTCTTTGAATCTTCTTTATCATGCTAAGAGGAGCAGGAAAAAGCAAAAAATTTCAGAATTGCACCTTGCAATGTGGAGAAATTACTGTTTGTGCATTTACAATATTCATTGATTTTTACCATTGAAAAACGTCCAGAAATGATTGAAGCTACTGACTGAATGAAAGTAGCTGGCATCTCACTCTCTTTGAATCTTCTTTATCATGCTAAGAGGAGCAGGAAAAAGCAAAAAATTTCAGACTTGCACCTTGCAATGCGGAGAAATTACTGTTTGTGCATTTACAATATTCATTGATTTTTGCCATTGAAAAACATCATGTTATTCATATACCAGAAATGTTTGAAGCTACTGACTGAATGAAAGGAGCTGGCATCTCACTCTCTTTGAATCTTCTTTATCATGCTAAGAGGAGCAGGAAAAAGCAAAAAATTTCAGAATTGCACCTTGCAATGTGGAGAAATTACTGTTTGTGCATTTACAATATTCATTGATTTTTACCATTGAAAAACGTCCAGAAATGATTGAAGCTACTGACTGAATGAAAGTAGCTGGCATCTCACTCTCTTTGAATCTTCTTTATCATGCTAAGAGGAGCAGGAAAAAGCAAAAAATTTCAGACTTGCACCTTGCAATGCGGAGAAATTACTGTTTGTGCATTTACAATATTCATTGATTTTTGCCATTGAAAAACATCATGTTATTCATATACCAGAAATGTTTGAAGCTACTGACTGAATCAAAGGAGCTGGCATCTCACTCTCTTTGAATCTTCTTTATCATGCTAAGAGGAGCAGGAAAAAGCAAAAAATTTCAGAATTGCACCTTGCAATGCGGAGAAATTACTGTTTGTGCATTTACAATATTCATTGATTTTTGCCATTGAAAAACGTCCAGAAATGATTGAAGCTACTGACTGAATGAAAGGAGCTGGCATCTCACTCTCTTTGAATCTTCTTTATCATGCTAAGAGGAGCAGGAAAAAGCAAAAAATTTCAGAATTGCACCTTGCCATGCGGAGAAATTACTGTTTGTGCATTTACAATATTCATTGATTTTTGCCATTGAAAAACGTCCAGAAATGATTGAAGCTACTGACTGAATGAAAGGAGCTGGCATCTCACTCTCTTTGAATCTTCTTTATCATGCTAAGAGGAGCAGGAAAAAGCAAAAAATTTCAGAATTGCACCTTGCAATGCGGAGAAATTACTGTTTGTGCATTTACAATATTCATTGATTTTTGCCATTGAAAAACATGTTATTCATATACCAGAAATGTTTGAAGCTACTGACTGAATGAAAGGAGCTGGCACCTCACTCTCTTTGAATCTTCTTTATCATGCTAAGAGGAGCGGGAAAAAGCAAAAAATTTCAGAATTGCACCTTGCAATGCGGAGAAATTACTGTTTGTGCATTTACAATATTCATTGATTTTTGCCATTGAAAAACGTCCAGAAATGATTGAAGGTACTGACTGAATGAAAGGAGCTGGCATCTCACTCTCTTTGAATCTTCTTTATCATGCTAAGAGGAGCAGGAAAAAGCAAAAAATTTCAGAATTGCACCTTGCAATGCGGAGAAATTACTGTTTGTGCATTTACAATATTCATTGATTTTTGCCATTGAAAAACGTCCAGAAATGATTGAAGCTACTGACTGAATGAAAGGAGCTGGCATCTCACTCTCTTTGAATCTTCTTTATCATGCTAAGAGGAGCAGGAAAAAGCAAAAAATTTCAGAATTGCACCTTGCAATGCGGAGAAATTACTGTTTGTGCATTTACAATATTCATTGATTTTTGCCATTGAAAAACATCATGTTATTCATATACCAGAAATGTTTGAAGCTACTGACTGAATGAAAGGAGTTGGCATCTCACTCTCTTTGAATCTTCTTTATCATGCTAAGAGGAGCAGGAAAAAGCAAAAAATTTCAGAATTGCACCTTGCAATGTGGAGAAATTACTGTTTGTGCATTTACAATATTCATTGATTTTTACCATTGAAAAACGTCCAGAAATGATTGAAGCTACTGACTGAATGAAAGTAGCTGGCATCTCACTCTCTTTGAATCTTCTTTATCATGCTAAGAGGAGCAGGAAAAAGCAAAAAATTTCAGACTTGCACCTTGCAATGCGGAGAAATTACTGTTTGTGCATTTACAATATTCATTGATTTTTGCCATTGAAAAACATCATGTTATTCATATACCAGAAATGTTTGAAGCTACTGACTGAATGAAAGGAGCTGGCATCTCACTCTCTTTGAATCTTCTTTATCATGCTAAGAGGAGCAGGAAAAAGCAAAAAATTTCAGAATTGCACCTTGCAATGTGGAGAAATTACTGTTTGTGCATTTACAATATTCATTGATTTTTACCATTGAAAAACGTCCAGAAATGATTGAAGCTACTGACTGAATGAAAGGAGCTGGCATCTCACTCTCTTTGAATCTTCTTTATCATGCTAAGAGGAGCAGGAAAAAGCAAAAAATTTCAGAATTGCACCTTGCAATGCGGAGAAATTACTGTTTGTGCATTTACAATATTCATTGATTTTTGCCATGGAAAAACGTCCAGAAATGATTGAAGCTACTGACTGAATGAAAGGAGCTGGCATCTCACTCTCTTTGAATCTTCTTTATCATGCTAAGAGGAGCAGGAAAAAGCAAAAAATTTCAGAATTGCACCTTGCAATGCGGAGAAATTACTGTTTGTGCATTTACAATATTCATTGATTTTTGCCATTGAAAAACGTCCAGAAATGATTGAAGCTACTGACTGAATGAAAGGAGCTGGCATCTCACTCTCTTTGAATCTTCTTTATCATGCTAAGAGGAGCAGGAAAAAGCAAAAAATTTCAGAATTGCACCTTGCAATGCGGAGAAATTACTGTTTGTGCATTTACAATATTCATTGATTTTTGCCATTGAAAAACATCATGTTATTCATATACCAGAAATGTTTGAAGCTACTGACTGAATGAAAGGAGTTGGCATCTCACTCTCTTTGAATCTTCTTTATCATGCTAAGAGGAGCAGGAAAAAGCAAAAAATTTCAGAATTGCACCTTGCAATGCGGAGAAATTACTGTTTGTGCATTTACAATATTCATTGATTTTTGCCATTGAAAAACATCATGTTATTCATATACCAGAAATGTTTGAAGCTACTGACTGAATGAAAGGAGCAGGCATCTCACTCTCTTTGAATCTTCTTTATCATGCTAAGAGGAGCAGGAAAAAGCAAAAAATTTTAGAATTGCACATTGCAATGTGGAGAAATTACTGTTTGTGCATTTACAATATTCATTGATTTTTACCATTGAAAAACGTCCAGAAATGATTGAAGCTACTGACTGAATGAAAGTAGCTGGCATCTCACTCTCTTTGAATCTTCTTTATCATGCTAAGAGGAGCAGGAAAAAGCAAAAAATTTCAGACTTGCACCTTGCAATGCGGAGAAATTACTGTTTGTGCATTTACAATATTCATTGATTTTTGCCATTGAAAAACATCATGTTATTCATATACCAGAAATGTTTGAAGCTACTGACTGAATGAAAGGAGCTGGCATCTCACTCTCTTTGAATCTTCTTTATCATGCTAAGAGGAGCAGGAAAAAGCAAAAAATTTCAGAATTGCACCTTGCAATGCGGAGAAATTACTGTTTGTGCATTTACAATATTCATTGATTTTTGCCATTGAAAAACGTCCAGAAATGATTGAAGCTACTGACTGAATGAAAGGAGCTGGCATCTCACTCTCTTTGAATCCTCTTTATCATGCTGAGAGGAGCAGGAAAAAGCAAAAAATTTCAGAATTGCACCTTGCAATGCGGAGAAATTACTGTTTGTGCATTTACAATATTCATTGATTTTTGCCATTGAAAAACGTCCAGAAATGATTGAAGCTACTGACTGAATGAAAGGAGCTGGCATCTCACTCTCTTTGAATCTTCTTTATCATGCTAAGAGGAGCAGGAAAAAGCAAAAAATTTCAGAATAGCACCTTGCAATGCGGAGAAATTACTGTTTGTGCATTTACAATATTCATTGATTTTTGCCATTGAAAAACATCATGTTATTCATATACCAGAAATGTTTGAAGCTACTGACTGAATGAAAGGAGCTGACATCTCACTCTCTTTGAATCTTCTTTATCATGCTAAGAGGAGCAGGAAAAAGCAAAAAATTTCAGAATTGCACCTTGCAATGCGGAGAAATTACTGTTTGTGCATTTACAATATTCATTGATTTTTGCCATTGAAAAACGTCCAGAAATGATTGAAGCTACTGACTGAATGAAAGGAGCTGGCATCTCACTCTCTTTGAATCTTCTTTATCATGCTAAGAGGAGCAGGAAAAAGCAAAAAATTTCAGAATTGCACCTTGCAATGCGGAGAAATTACTGTTTGTGCATTTACAATACTCATTGATTTTTGCCATTGAAAAACATCATGTTATTCATATACCAGAAATGTTTGAAGCTACTGACTGAATGAAAGGAGCTGGCATCTCACTCTCTTTGAATCTTCTTTATCATGCTAAGAGGAGCAGGAAAAAGCAAAAAATTTCAGAATTGCACCTTGCAATGTGGAGAAATTACTGTTTGTGCATTTACAATATTCATTGATTTTTGCCATTGAAAAACATCATGTTATTCATATACCAGAAATGTTTGAAGCTACTGACTGAATGAAAGGAGCTGGCATCTCACTCTCTTTGAATCTTCTTTATCATGCTAAGAGGAGCAGGAAAAAGCAAAAAATTTCAGAATTGCACCTTGCAATGTGGAGAAATTACTGTTTGTGCATTTACAATATTCATTGATTTTTACCATTGAAAAACGTCCAGAAATGATTGAAGCTACTGACTGAATGAAAGTAGCTGGCATCTCACTCTCTTTGAATCTTCTTTATCATGCTAAGAGGAGCAGGAAAAAGCAAAAAATTTCAGACTTGCACCTTGCAATGCGGAGAAATTACTGTTTGTGCATTTACAATATTCATTGATTTTTGCCATTGAAAAACATCATGTTATTCATATACCAGAAATGTTTGAAGCTACTGACTGAATCAAAGGAGCTGGCATCTCACTCTCTTTGAATCTTCTTTATCATGCTAAGAGGAGCAGGAAAAAGCAAAAAATTTCAGAATTGCACCTTGCAATGCGGAGAAATTACTGTTTGTGCATTTACAATATTCATTGATTTTTGCCATTGAAAAACGTCCAGAAATGATTGAAGCTACTGACTGAATGAAAGGAGCTGGCATCTCACTCTCTTTGAATCTTCTTTATCATGCTAAGAGGAGCAGGAAAAAGCAAAAAATTTCAGAATTGCACCTTGCAATGCGGAGAAATTACTGTTTGTGCATTTACAATATTCATTGATTTTTGCCATTGAAAAACATGTTATTCATATACCAGAAATGTTTGAAGCTACTGACTGAATGAAAGGAGCTGGCACCTCACTCTCTTTGAATCTTCTTTATCATGCTAAGAGGAGCGGGAAAAAGCAAAAAATTTCAGAATTGCACCTTGCAATGCGGAGAAATTACTGTTTGTGCATTTACAATATTCATTGATTTTTGCCATTGAAAAACGTCCAGAAATGATTGAAGGTACTGACTGAATGAAAGGAGCTGGCATCTCACTCTCTTTGAATCTTCTTTATCATGCTAAGAGGAGCAGGAAAAAGCAAAAAATTTCAGAATTGCACCTTGCAATGCGGAGAAATTACTGTTTGTGCATTTACAATATTCATTGATTTTTGCCATTGAAAAACGTCCAGAAATGATTGAAGCTACTGACTGAATGAAAGGAGCTGGCATCTCACTCTCTTTGAATCTTCTTTATCATGCTAAGAGGAGCAGGAAAAAGCAAAAAATTTCAGAATTGCACCTTGCAATGCGGAGAAATTACTGTTTGTGCATTTACAATATTCATTGATTTTTACCATTGAAAAACGTCCAGAAATGATTGAAGCTACTGACTGAATGAAAGTAGCTGGCATCTCACTCTCTTTGAATCTTCTTTATCATGCTAAGAGGAGCAGGAAAAAGCAAAAAATTTCAGACTTGCACCTTGCAATGCGGAGAAATTACTGTTTGTGCATTTACAATATTCATTGATTTTTGCCATTGAAAAACATCATGTTATTCATATACCAGAAATGTTTGAAGCTACTGACTGAATCAAAGGAGCTGGCATCTCACTCTCTTTGAATCTTCTTTATCATGCTAAGAGGAGCAGGAAAAAGCAAAAAATTTCAGAATTGCACCTTGCAATGTGGAGAAATTACTGTTTGTGCATTTACAATATTCATTGATTTTTACCATTGAAAAACGTCCAGAAATGATTGAAGCTACTGACTGAATGAAAGGAGCTGGCATCTCACTCTCTTTGAATCTTCTTTATCATGCTAAGAGGAGCAGGAAAAAGCAAAAAATTTCAGAATTGCACCTTGCAATGCGGAGAAATTACTGTTTGTGCATTTACAATATTCATTGATTTTTGCCATGGAAAAACGTCCAGAAATGATTGAAGCTACTGACTGAATGAAAGGAGCTGGCATCTCACTCTCTTTGAATCTTCTTTATCATGCTAAGAGGAGCAGGAAAAAGCAAAAAATTTCAGAATTGCACCTTGCAATGCGGAGAAATTACTGTTTGTGCATTTACAATATTCATTGATTTTTGCCATTGAAAAACATCATGTTATTCATATACCAGAAATGATTGAAGCTACTGACTGAATGAAAGGAGCTGGCATCTCACTCTCTTTGAATCTTCTTTATCATGCTAAGAGGAGCAGGAAAAAGCAAAAAATTTCAGAATTGCACCTTGCAATGCGGAGAAATTACTGTTTGTGCATTTACAATATTCATTGATTTTTGCCATTGAAAAACGTCCAGAAATGATTGAAGCTACTGACTGAATGAAAGGAGCTGGCATCTCACTCTCTTTGAATCTTCTTTATCATGCTAAGAGGAGCAGGAAAAAGCAAAAAATTTCAGAATTGCACCTTGCAATGCGGAGAAATTACTGTTTGTGCATTTACAATATTCATTGATTTTTGCGATTGAAAAACATCATGTTATTAATATACCAGAAATGATTGAAGCTACAGACTGAATGAAAGGAGCTGGCATCTCATTCTCTTTGAATCTTCTTTATCATGCTAAGAGGAGCAGGAAAAAGTAAAAAATTTCAGAATTGCACCTTGCAATGCGGAGAAATTACTGTTTGTGCATTTACAATATTCAATGATTTTTGCCATTGAAAAACGTCCAGAAATGATTGAAGCTACTGACTGAATGAAAGGAGCTGGCATCTCACTCTCTTTGAATCTTGTTTATCATGCTAAGAGGAGCAGGAAAAAGCAAAAAATTTCAGAATTGCACCTTGCAATGCGGAGAAATTACTGTTTGTGCATTTACAATATTCATTGATTTTTGCCATTGAAAAACGTCCAGAAATGATTGAAGCTACTGACTGAATGAAAGGAGCTGGCATCTCACTCTCTTTGAATCTTCTTTATCATGCTAAGAGGAGCAGGAAAAAGCAAAAAATTTCAGAATTGCACCTTGCAATGCGGAGAAATTACTGTTTGTGCATTTACAATATTCATTGATTTTTGCTATTGAAAAACATCATGTTATTCATATACCAGAAATGATTGAAGCTACTGACTGAATGAAAGGAGCTGGCATCTCACTCTCTTTGAATCTTCTTTATCATGCTAAGAGGAGCAGGAAAAAGCAAAAAATTTCAGAATTGCACCTTGCAATGCGGAGAAATTACTGTTTGTGCATTTACAATATTCATTGATTTTTGCCATTGAAAAACGTCCAGAAATGATTGAAGCTACTGACTGAATGAAAGGAGCTGGCATCTCACTCTCTTTGAATCTTCTTTATCATGCTAAGAGGAGCAGGAAAAAGCAAAAAATTTCAGAATTGCACCTTGCAATGCGGAGAAATTACTGTTTGTGCATTTACAATATTCATTGATTTTTGCCATTGAAAAATGTCCAGAAATGATTGAAGCTACTGACTGAATGAAAGGAGCTGGCATCTCACTCTCTTTGAATCTTCTTTATCATGCTAAGAGGAGCAGGAAAAAGCAAAAAATTTCAGAATTGCACCTTGCAATGCGGAGAAATTACTGTTTGTGCATTTACAATATTCATTGATTTTTGCCATTGAAAAACATGTTATTCATATACCAGAAATGTTTGAAGCTCCTGACTGAATGAAAGGAGCTGGCACCTCACTCTCTTTGAATCTTCTTTATCATGCTAAGAGGAGCAGGAAAAAGGAAAAATTTCAGAATTGCACCTTGCAATGCGGAGAAATTACTGTTTGTGCATTTACAATATTCATTGATTTTTGCCATTGAAAAACGTCCAGAAATGATTGAAGCTACTGACTGAATGAAAGGAGCTGTCATCTCACTCTCTTTGAATCTTCTTTATCATGCTAAGAGGAGCAGGAAAAAGCAAAAAATTTCAGAATTGCGCCTTGCAATGCGGAGAAATTACTGTTTGTGCATTTACAAAATTCATTGATTTTTGCCATTGAAAAACATCATGTTATTCATATGCCAGAAATGATTGACGCTACTGACTGAAGGAAAGGAGCTGGCATCTCACTCTCTTTGAATCTTCTTTATCATGCTAAGAGGAGCAGGAAAAAGCAAAAAATTTCAGAATTGCACCTTGCAATGCGGAGAAATTACTGTTTGTGCATTTACAATATTCATTGATTTTTGCCATTGAAAAACGTCCAGAAATGATTGAAGCTACTGACTGAATGAAAGGAGCTGGCATCTCACTCTCTTTGAATCTTCTTTATCATGCTAAGAGGAGCAGGAAAAAGCAAAAAATTTCAGAATTGCACCTTGCAATGCGGAGAAATTACTGTTTGTGCATTTACAATATTCATTGATTTTTGCCATTGAAAAACGTCCAGAAATGATTGAAGCTACTGACTGAATGAAAGGAGCTGGCATTTCACTCTCTTTGAATCTTCTTTATCATGCTAAGAGGAGCAGGAAAAAGCAAAAAATTTCAGAATTGCACCTTGCCATGCGGAGAAATTACTGTTTGTGCATTTACAATATTCATTGATTTTTTCCATTGAAAAATGTCCAGAAATGATTGAAGCTACTGACTGAACGAAAGGAGCTGGCATCTCACTCTCTTTGAATCTTCTTTATCATGCTAAGAGGAGCAGGAAAAAGCAAAAAAATTCAGAATTGCGCTTTGCAATGCGGAGAAATTACTGTTTGTGCATTTACAAAATTCATTGATTTTTGCCATTGAAAAACATCATGTTATTCATATACCAGAAATGATTGAAGCTACTGACTGAAGGAAAGGAGCTGGCATCTCACTCTCTTTGAATCTTCTTTATCATGCTAAGAGGAGCAGGAAAAAGCAAAAAAATTCAGAATTGCACCTTGCAATGCGGAGAAATTACTGTTTGTGCATTTCCAATATTCATTGATTTTTGCCATTGAAAAACATCCAGAAATGATTGAAGCTACTGACTGAATGAAAGGAGCTGGCATCTCACTCTCTTTGAATCTTCTTTATCATGCTAAGCGGAGCAGGAAAAAGCAAAAAATTTCAGAATTGCACCTTGCAATGCGGAGAAATTACTGTTTGTGCATTTACAATATTCATTGATTTTTGCGATTGAAAAACATCATGTTATTCATATACCAGAAATGATTGAAGCTACTGACTGAATGAAAGGAGCTGGCATCTCACTCTCTTTGAATCTTCTTTATCATGCTAAGAGGAGCAGGAAAAAGTAAAAAATTTCAGAATTGCACCTTGCAATGCGGAGAAATTACTGTTTGTGCATTTACAATATTCATTGATTTTTGCCATTGAAAAACGTCCAGAAATGATTGAAGCTACTGACTGAATGAAAGGAGCTGGCATCTCACTCTCTTTGAATCTTCTTTATCATGCTAAGAGGAGCAGGAAAAAGCAAAAAATTTCAGAATTGCACCTTGCAATGCGGAGAAATTACTGTTTGTGCATTTACAATATTCATTGATTTTTGCCATTGAAAAACGTCCAGAAATGATTGAAGCTACTGACTGAATGAAAGGAGCTGGCATCTCACTCTCTTTGAATCTTCTTTATCATGCTAAGAGGAGCAGGAAAAAGCAAAAAATTTCAGAATTGCACCTTGCAATGCGGAGAAATTACTGTTTGTGCATTTACAATATTCATTGATTTTTGCCATTGAAAAACGTCCAGAAATGATTGAAGCTACTGACTGAATGAAAGGAGCTGGCATCTCACTCTCTTTGAATCTTCTTTATCATGCTAAGAGGAGCAGGAAAAAGCAAAAAATTTCAGAATTGCACCTTGCAATGCGGAGAAATTACTGTTTGTGCATTTACAATATTCATTGATTTTTGCCATTGAAAAACATCATGTTATTCATATACCAGAAATGATTGAAGCTACTGACTGAATGAAAGGAGCTGGCATCTCACTCTCTTTGAATCTTCTTTATCATGCTAAGAGGAGCAGGAAAAAGTAAAAAATTTCAGAATTGCACCTTGCAATGCGGAGAAATTACTGTTTGTGCATTTATAATATTCAATGATTTTTGCCATTGAAAAACGTCCAGAAATGATTGAAGCTACTGACTGAACGAAAGGAGCTGGCATCTCACTCTCTTTGAATCTTCTTTATCATGCTAAGAGGAGCAGGAAAAAGCAAAAAATTTCAGAATTGCACCTTGCAATGCGGAGAAATTACTGTTTGTGCATTTACAATATTCATTGATTTTTGCCATTGAAAAACATCATGTTATTCATATACCAGAAATGTTTGAAGCTACTGACTGAATGAAAGGAGCTGGCATCTCACTCTCTTTGAATCTTCTTTATCATGCTAAGAGGAGCAGGAAAAAGCAAAAAATTTCAGAATTGCACCTTGCAATGCGGAGAAATTACTGTTTGTGAATTTACAATATTCATTGATTTTTGCCATTGAAAAACGTCCAGAAATGATTGAAGCTACTGACTGAATGAAAGGAGCTGGCATCTCACTCTCTTTGAATCTTCTTTATCATGCTAAGAGGAGCAGGAAAAAGCAAAAAATTTCAGAATTGCACCTTGCAATGCGGAGAAATTACTGTTTGTGCATTTACAATATTCATTGATTTTTGCCATTGAAAAACATCCAGAAATGATTGAAGCTACTGACTGAATGAAAGGAACTGGCATCTCACTCTCTTTGAATCTTGTTTATCATGCTAAGAGGAGCAGGAAAAAGCAAAAAATTTCAGAATTGCACCTTGCAATGCGGAGAAATTACAGTTTGTGCATTTACAATATTCATTGATTTTTGCCATTGAAAAACGTCCAGAAATGATTGAAGCTACTGACTGAATGAAAGGAGCTGGCATCTCACTCTCTTTGAATCTTCTTTATCATGCTAAGAGGAGCAGGAAAAAGCAAAAAATTTCAGAATTGCACCTTGCAATGCGGAGAAATTACTGTTTGTGCATTTACAATATTCATTGATTTTTGCCATTGAAAAACATCCAGAAATGATTGAAGCTACTGACTGAATGAAAGGAGCTGGCATCTCACTCTCTTTGAATCTTCTTTATCATGCTAAGAGGAGCAGGAAAAAGCAAAAAATTTCAGAATTGCACCTTGCAATGCGGAGAAATTACTGTTTGTGCATTTACAATATTCATTGATTTTTGCCATTGAAAAACATCATGTTATTCATATACCAGAAATGTTTGAAGCTACTGACTGAATGAAAGGAGCTGACATCTCACTCTCTTTGAATCTTCTTTATCATGCTAAGAGGAGCAGGAAAAAGCAAAAAATTTCAGAATTGCACCTTGCAATGCGGAGAAATTACTGTTTGTGCATTTACAATATTCATTGATTTTTGCCATTGAAAAACATCCAGAAATGATTGAAGCTACTGACTGAATGAAAGGAGCTGGCATCTCACTCTCTTTGAATCTTCTTTATCATGCTAAGAGGAGCAGGAAAAAGCAAAAAATTTCAGAATTGCACCTTGCAATGCGGAGAAATTACTGTTTGTGCATTTACAATATTCATTGATTTTTGCCATTGAAAAACATCATGTTATTCATATACCAGAAATGTTTGAAGCTACTGACTGAATGAAAGGAGCTGGCATCTCACTCTCTTTGAATCTTCTTTATCATGCTAAGAGGAGCAGGAAAAAGCAAAAAATTTCAGAATTGCACCTTGCAATGCGGAGAAATTACTGTTTGTGCATTTACAATATTCATTGATTTTTGCCATTGAAAAACATCATGTTATTCATATACCAGAAATGTTTGAAGCTACTGACTGAATGAAAGGAGCTGGCATCTCACTCTCTTTGAATCTTCTTTATCATGCTAAGAGGAGCAGGAAAAAGCAAAAAATTTCAGAATTGCACCTTGCAATGTGGAGAAATTACTGTTTGTGCATTTACAATATTCATTGATTTTTACCATTGAAAAACGTCCAGAAATGATTGAAGCTACTGACTGAATGAAAGTAACTGGCATCTCACTCTCTTTGAATCTTCTTTATCATGCTAAGAGGAGCAGGAAAAAGCAAAAAATTTCAGACTTGCACCTTGCAATGCGGAGAAATTACTGTTTGTGCATTTACAATATTCATTGATTTTTGCCATTGAAAAACATCATGTTATTCATATACCAGAAATGTTTGAAGCTACTGACTGAATGAAAGGAGCTGGCATCTCACTCTCTTTGAATCTTCTTTATCATGCTAAGAGGAGCAGGAAAAAGCAAAAAATTTCAGAATTGCACCTTGCAATGCGGAGAAATTACTGTTTGTGCATTTACAATATTCATTGATTTTTGCCATTGAAAAACGTCCAGAAATGATTGAAGCTACTGACTGAATGAAAGGAGCTTGCATCTCACTCTCTTTGAATCTTCTTTATCATGCTAAGAGGAGCAGGAAAAATCAAAAAATTTCAGAATTGCACCTTGCAATGCGGAGAAATTACTGTTTGTGCATTTACAATATTCATTGATTTTTGCCATTGAAAAACATGTTATTCATATACCAGAAATGTTTGAAGCTACTGACTGAATGAAAGGAGCTGGCACATCACTCTCTTTGTATCTTCTTTATCATGCTAAGAGGAGCGGGAAAAAGCAAAAAATTTCAGAATTGCACCTTGCAATGCGGAGAAATTACTGTTTGTGCATTTACAATATTCATTGATTTTTGCCACTGAAAAACGTCCAGAAATGATTGAAGCTACTGACTGAATGAAAGGAGCTGGCATCTCACTCTCTTTGAATCTTCTTTATCATACTAAGAGGAGCAGGAAAAAGCAAAAAATTTCAGAATTGCACCTTGCAATGCGGAGAAATTACAGTTTGTGCATTTACAATATTCATTGATTTTTGCCATTGAAAAACATCCAGAAATGATTGAAGCTACTGACTGAATGAAAGGAGCTGGCATGTCACTCTCTTTGAATCTTCTTTATCATGCTAAGAGGAGCAGGAAAAAGCAAAAAATTTCAGAATTGCACCTTGCAATGCGGAGAAATTACTGTTTGTGCATTTACAATATTCATTGATTTTTGCCATTGAAAAATGTCCAGAAATGATTGAAGCTACTGACTGAATGAAAGGAGCTGGCATCTCACTCTCTTTGAATCTTCTTTATCATGCTAAGAGGAGCAGGAAAAAGCAAAAAATTTCAGAATTGCGCCTTGCAATGCGGAGAAATTACTGTTTGTGCATTTACAAAATTCATTGATTTTTGCCATTGAAAAACATCATGTTATTCATATGCCGGAAATGATTGACGCTACTGACTGAAGGAAAGGAGCTGGCATCTCACTCTCTTTGAATCTTCTTTATCATGCTAAGAGGAGCAGGAAAAAGCAAAAAATTTCAGAATTGCACCTTGCAATGCGGAGAAATTACTGTTTGTGCATTTACAATATTCATTGATTTTTGCCATTGAAAAACGTCCAGAAATGATTGAAGCTACTGACTGAATGAAAGGAGCTGGCATCTCACTCTCTTTGAATCTTCTTTATCATGCTAAGAGGAGCAGGAAAAAGCAAAAAATTTCAGAATTGCACCTTGCAATGCGGAGAAATTACTGTTTGTGCATTTACAATATTCATTGATTTTTGCCATTGAAAAACGTCCAGAAATGATTGAAGCTACTGACTGAATGAAAGGAGCTGGCATTTCACTCTCTTTGAATCTTCTTTATCATGCTAAGAGGAGCAGGAAAAAGCAAAAAATTTCAGAATTGCACCTTGCCATGCGGAGAAATTACTGTTTGTGCATTTACAATATTCATTGATTTTTTCCATTGAAAAATGTCCAGAAATGATTGAAGCTACTGACTGAACGAAAGGAGCTGGCATCTCACTCTCTTTGAATCTTCTTTATCATGCTAAGAGGAGCAGGAAAAAGCAAAAAAATTCAGAATTGCGCTTTGCAATGCGGAGAAATTACTGTTTGTGCATTTACAAAATTCATTGATTTTTGCCATTGAAAAACATCATGTTATTCATATACCAGAAATGATTGAAGCTACTGACTGAAGGAAAGGAGCTGGCATCTCACTCTCTTTGAATCTTCTTTATCATGCTAAGAGGAGCAGGAAAAAGCAAAAAAATTCAGAATTGCACCTTGCAATGCGGAGAAATTACTGTTTGTGCATTTCCAATATTCATTGATTTTTGCCATTGAAAAACATCCAGAAATGATTGAAGCTACTGACTGAATGAAAGGAGCTGGCATCTCACTCTCTTTGAATCTTCTTTATCATGCTAAGCGGAGCAGGAAAAAGCAAAAAATTTCAGAATTGCACCTTGCAATGCGGAGAAATTACTGTTTGTGCATTTACAATATTCATTGATTTTTGCGATTGAAAAACATCATGTTATTCATATACCAGAAATGATTGAAGCTACTGACTGAATGAAAGGAGCTGGCATCTCACTCTCTTTGAATCTTCTTTATCATGCTAAGAGGAGCAGGAAAAAGTAAAAAATTTCAGAATTGCACCTTGCAATGCGGAGAAATTACTGTTTGTGCATTTACAATATTCATTGATTTTTGCCATTGAAAAACGTCCAGAAATGATTGAAGCTACTGACTGAATGAAAGGAGCTGGCATCTCACTCTCTTTGAATCTTCTTTATCATGCTAAGAGGAGCAGGAAAAAGCAAAAAATTTCAGAATTGCACCTTGCAATGCGGAGAAATTACTGTTTGTGCATTTACAATATTCATTGATTTTTGCCATTGAAAAACGTCCAGAAATGATTGAAGCTACTGACTGAATGAAAGGAGCTGGCATCTCACTCTCTTTGAATCTTCTTTATCATGCTAAGAGGAGCAGGAAAAAGCAAAAAATTTCAGAATTGCACCTTGCAATGCGGAGAAATTACTGTTTGTGCATTTACAATATTCATTGATTTTTGCCATTGAAAAACGTCCAGAAATGATTGAAGCTACTGACTGAATGAAAGGAGCTGGCATCTCACTCTCTTTGAATCTTCTTTATCATGCTAAGAGGAGCAGGAAAAAGCAAAAAATTTCAGAATTGCACCTTGCAATGCGGAGAAATTACTGTTTGTGCATTTACAATATTCATTGATTTTTGCCATTGAAAAACATCATGTTATTCATATACCAGAAATGATTGAAGCTACTGACTGAATGAAAGGAGCTGGCATCTCACTCTCTTTGAATCTGCTTTATCATGCTAAGAGGAGCAGGAAAAAGTAAAAAATTTCAGAATTGCACCTTGCAATGCGGAGAAATTACTGTTTGTGCATTTATAATATTCAATGATTTTTGCCATTGAAAAACGTCCAGAAATGATTGAAGCTACTGACTGAACGAAAGGAGCTGGCATCTCACTCTCTTTGAATCTTCTTTATCATGCTAAGAGGAGCAGGAAAAAGCAAAAAATTTCAGAATTGCACCTTGCAATGCGGAGAAATTACTGTTTGTGCATTTACAATATTCATTGATTTTTGCCATTGAAAAACATCATGTTATTCATATACCAGAAATGTTTGAAGCTACTGACTGAATGAAAGGAGCTGGCATCTCACTCTCTTTGAATCTTCTTTATCATGCTAAGAGGAGCAGGAAAAAGCAAAAAATTTCAGAATTGCACCTTGCAATGCGGAGAAATTACTGTTTGTGAATTTACAATATTCATTGATTTTTGCCATTGAAAAACGTCCAGAAATGATTGAAGCTACTGACTGAATGAAAGGAGCTGGCATCTCACTCTCTTTGAATCTTCTTTATCATGCTAAGAGGAGCAGGAAAAAGCAAAAAATTTCAGAATTGCACCTTGCAATGCGGAGAAATTACTGTTTGTGCATTTACAATATTCATTGATTTTTGCCATTGAAAAACATCCAGAAATGATTGAAGCTACTGACTGAATGAAAGGAACTGGCATCTCACTCTCTTTGAATCTTGTTTATCATGCTAAGAGGAGCAGGAAAAAGCAAAAAATTTCAGAATTGCACCTTGCAATGCGGAGAAATTACTGTTTGTGCATTTACAATATTCATTGATTTTTGCCATTGAAAAACGTCCAGAAATGATTGAAGCTACTGACTGAATGAAAGGAGCTGGCATCTCACTCTCTTTGAATCTTCTTTATCATGCTAAGAGGAGCAGGAAAAAGCAAAAAATTTCAGAATTGCACCTTGCAATGCGGAGAAATTACTGTTTGTGCATTTACAATATTCATTGATTTTTGCCATTGAAAAACATCCAGAAATGATTGAAGCTACTGACTGAATGAAAGGAGCTGGCATCTCACTCTCTTTGAATCTTCTTTATCATGCTAAGAGGAGCAGGAAAAAGCAAAAAATTTCAGAATTGCACCTTGCAATGCGGAGAAATTACTGTTTGTGCATTTACAATATTCATTGATTTTTGCCATTGAAAAACATCATGTTATTCATATACCAGAAATGTTTGAAGCTACTGACTGAATGAAAGGAGCTGACATCTCACTCTCTTTGAATCTTCTTTATCATGCTAAGAGGAGCAGGAAAAAGCAAAAAATTTCAGAATTGCACCTTGCAATGCGGAGAAATTACTGTTTGTGCATTTACAATATTCATTGATTTTTGCCATTGAAAAACATCCAGAAATGATTGAAGCTACTGACTGAATGAAAGGAGCTGGCATCTCACTCTCTTTGAATCTTCTTTATCATGCTAAGAGGAGCAGGAAAAAGCAAAAAATTTCAGAATTGCACCTTGCAATGCGGAGAAATTACTGTTTGTGCATTTACAATATTCATTGATTTTTGCCATTGAAAAACATCATGTTATTCATATACCAGAAATGTTTGAAGCTACTGACTGAATGAAAGGAGCTGGCATCTCACTCTCTTTGAATCTTCTTTATCATGCTAAGAGGAGCAGGAAAAAGCAAAAAATTTCAGAATTGCACCTTGCAATGCGGAGAAATTACTGTTTGTGCATTTACAATATTCATTGATTTTTGCCATTGAAAAACATCATGTTATTCATATACCAGAAATGTTTGAAGCTACTGACTGAATGAAAGGAGCTGGCATCTCACTCTCTTTGAATCTTCTTTATCATGCTAAGAGGAGCAGGAAAAAGCAAAAAATTTCAGAATTGCACCTTGCAATGTGGAGAAATTACTGTTTGTGCATTTACAATATTCATTGATTTTTACCATTGAAAAACGTCCAGAAATGATTGAAGCTACTGACTGAATGAAAGTAACTGGCATCTCACTCTCTTTGAATCTTCTTTATCATGCTAAGAGGAGCAGGAAAAAGCAAAAAATTTCAGACTTGCACCTTGCAATGCGGAGAAATTACTGTTTGTGCATTTACAATATTCATTGATTTTTGCCATTGAAAAACATCATGTTATTCATATACCAGAAATGTTTGAAGCTACTGACTGAATGAAAGGAGCTGGCATCTCACTCTCTTTGAATCTTCTTTATCATGCTAAGAGGAGCAGGAAAAAGCAAAAAATTTCAGAATTGCACCTTGCAATGCGGAGAAATTACTGTTTGTGCATTTACAATATTCATTGATTTTTGCCATTGAAAAACGTCCAGAAATGATTGAAGCTACTGACTGAATGAAAGGAGCTTGCATCTCACTCTCTTTGAATCTTCTTTAGTATGCTAAGAGGAGCAGGAAAAATCAAAAAATTTCAGAATTGCACCTTGCAATGCGGAGAAATTACTGTTTGTGCATTTACAATATTCATTGATTTTTGCCATTGAAAAACATGTTATTCATATACCAGAAATGTTTGAAGCTACTGACTGAATGAAAGGAGCTGGCACATCACTCTCTTTGTATCTTCTTTATCATGCTAAGAGGAGCGGGAAAAAGCAAAAAATTTCAGAATTGCACCTTGCAATGCGGAGAAATTACTGTTTGTGCATTTACAATATTCATTGATTTTTGCCACTGAAAAACGTCCAGAAATGATTGAAGCTACTGACTGAATGAAAGGAGCTGGCATCTCACTCTCTTTGAATCTTCTTTATCATACTAAGAGGAGCAGGAAAAAGCAAAAAATTTCAGAATTGCACCTTGCAATGCGGAGAAATTACAGTTTGTGCATTTACAATATTCATTGATTTTTGCCATTGAAAAACATCCAGAAATGATTGAAGCTACTGACTGAATGAAAGGAGCTGGCATGTCACTCTCTTTGAATCTTCTTTATCATGCTAAGAGGAGCAGGAAAAAGCAAAAAATTTCAGAATTGCACCTTGCAATGCGGAGAAATTACTGTTTGTGAATTTACAATATTCATTGATTTTTGCCATTGAAAAACGTCCAGAAATGATTGAAGCTACTGACTGAATGAAAGGAGCTGGCATCTCACTCTCTTTGAATCTTCTTTATCATGCTAAGAGGAGCAGGAAAAAGCAAAAAATTTCAGAATTGCACCTTGCAATGCGGAGAAATTACTGTTTGTGCATTTACAATATTCATTGATTTTTGCCATTGAAAAACATCCAGAAATGATTGAAGCTACTGACTGAATGAAAGGAACTGGCATCTCACTCTCTTTGAATCTTGTTTATCATGCTAAGAGGAGCAGGAAAAAGCAAAAAATTTCAGAATTGCACCTTGCAATGCGGAGAAATTACTGTTTGTGCATTTACAATATTCATTGATTTTTGCCATTGAAAAACGTCCAGAAATGATTGAAGCTACTGACTGAATGAAAGGAGCTGGCATCTCACTCTCTTTGAATCTTCTTTATCATGCTAAGAGGAGCAGGAAAAAGCAAAAAATTTCAGAATTGCACCTTGCAATGCGGAGAAATTACTGTTTGTGCATTTACAATATTCATTGATTTTTGCCATTGAAAAACATCCAGAAATGATTGAAGCTACTGACTGAATGAAAGGAGCTGGCATCTCACTCTCTTTGAATCTTCTTTATCATGCTAAGAGGAGCAGGAAAAAGCAAAAAATTTCAGAATTGCACCTTGCAATGCGGAGAAATTACTGTTTGTGCATTTACAATATTCATTGATTTTTGCCATTGAAAAACATCATGTTATTCATATACCAGAAATGTTTGAAGCTACTGACTGAATGAAAGGAGCTGACATCTCACTCTCTTTGAATCTTCTTTATCATGCTAAGAGGAGCAGGAAAAAGCAAAAAATTTCAGAATTGCACCTTGCAATGCGGAGAAATTACTGTTTGTGCATTTACAATATTCATTGATTTTTGCCATTGAAAAACATCCAGAAATGATTGAAGCTACTGACTGAATGAAAGGAGCTGGCATCTCACTCTCTTTGAATCTTCTTTATCATGCTAAGAGGAGCAGGAAAAAGCAAAAAATTTCAGAATTGCACCTTGCAATGCGGAGAAATTACTGTTTGTGCATTTACAATATTCATTGATTTTTGCCATTGAAAAACATCATGTTATTCATATACCAGAAATGTTTGAAGCTACTGACTGAATGAAAGGAGCTGGCATCTCACTCTCTTTGAATCTTCTTTATCATGCTAAGAGGAGCAGGAAAAAGCAAAAAATTTCAGAATTGCACCTTGCAATGCGGAGAAATTACTGTTTGTGCATTTACAATATTCATTGATTTTTGCCATTGAAAAACATCATGTTATTCATATACCAGAAATGTTTGAAGCTACTGACTGAATGAAAGGAGCTGGCATCTCACTCTCTTTGAATCTTCTTTATCATGCTAAGAGGAGCAGGAAAAAGCAAAAAATTTCAGAATTGCACCTTGCAATGTGGAGAAATTACTGTTTGTGCATTTACAATATTCATTGATTTTTACCATTGAAAAACGTCCAGAAATGATTGAAGCTACTGACTGAATGAAAGTAACTGGCATCTCACTCTCTTTGAATCTTCTTTATCATGCTAAGAGGAGCAGGAAAAAGCAAAAAATTTCAGACTTGCACCTTGCAATGCGGAGAAATTACTGTTTGTGCATTTACAATATTCATTGATTTTTGCCATTGAAAAACATCATGTTATTCATATACCAGAAATGTTTGAAGCTACTGACTGAATGAAAGGAGCTGGCATCTCACTCTCTTTGAATCTTCTTTATCATGCTAAGAGGAGCAGGAAAAAGCAAAAAATTTCAGAATTGCACCTTGCAATGCGGAGAAATTACTGTTTGTGCATTTACAATATTCATTGATTTTTGCCATTGAAAAACGTCCAGAAATGATTGAAGCTACTGACTGAATGAAAGGAGCTTGCATCTCACTCTCTTTGAATCTTCTTTAGTATGCTAAGAGGAGCAGGAAAAATCAAAAAATTTCAGAATTGCACCTTGCAATGCGGAGAAATTACTGTTTGTGCTTTTACAATATTCATTGATTTTTGCCATTGAAAAACATGTTATTCATATACCAGAAATGTTTGAAGCTACTGACTGAATGAAAGGAGCTGGCACATCACTCTCTTTGTATCTTCTTTATCATGCTAAGAGGAGCGGGAAAAAGCAAAAAATTTCAGAATTGCACCTTGCAATGCGGAGAAATTACTGTTTGTGCATTTACAATATTCATTGATTTTTGCCACTGAAAAACGTCCAGAAATGATTGAAGCTACTGACTGAATGAAAGGAGCTGGCATCTCACTCTCTTTGAATCTTCTTTATCATACTAAGAGGAGCAGGAAAAAGCAAAAAATTTCAGAATTGCACCTTGCAATGCGGAGAAATTACAGTTTGTGCATTTACAATATTCATTGATTTTTGCCATTGAAAAACATCCAGAAATGATTGAAGCTACTGACTGAATGAAAGGAGCTGGCATGTCACTCTCTTTGAATCTTCTTTATCATGCTAAGAGGAGCAGGAAAAAGCAAAAAATTTCAGAATTGCACCTTGCAATGCGGAGAAATTACTGTTTGTGCATTTACAATATTCATTGATTTTTGCCATTGAAAAACATCATGTTATTCATATACCAGAAATGTTTGAAGCTACTGACTGAATGAAAGGAGCTGGCATCTCACTCTCTTTGAATCTTCTTTATCATGCTAAGAGGAGCAGGAAAAAGCAAAAAATTTCAGAATTGCACCTTGCAATGTGGAGAAATTACTGTTTGTGCATTTACAATATTCATTGATTTTTACCATTGAAAAACGTCCAGAAATGATTGAAGCTACTGACTGAATGAAAGTAGCTGGCATCTCACTGTCTTTGAATCTTCTTTATCATGCTAAGAGGAGCAGGAAAAAGCAAAAAATTTCAGACTTGCACCTTGCAATGCGGAGAAATTAGTTTGTGCATTTACAATATTCATTGATTTTTGCCATTGAAAAACATCATGTTATTCATATACCAGAAATGTTTGAAGCTACTGACTGAATGAAAGGAGCTGGCATCTCACTCTCTTTGAATCTTCTTTATCATGCTAAGAGGAGCAGGAAAAAGCAAAAAATTTCAGAATTGCACCTTGCAATGCGGAGAAATTACTGTTTGTGCATTTACAATATTCATTGATTTTTGCCATTGAAAAACGTCCAGAAATGATTGAAGCTACTGACTGAATGAAAGGAGCTGGCATCTCACTCTCTTTGAATCTTCTTTATCATGCTAAGAGGAGCAGGAAAAAGCAAAAAATTTCAGAATTGCACCTTGCAATGCGGAGAAATTACTGTTTGTGCATTTACAATATTCATTGATTTTTGCCATTGAAAAACGTCCAGAAATGATTGAAGGTACTGACTGAATGAAAGGAGCTGGCATCTCACTCTCTTTGAATATTCTTTATCATGCTAAGAGGAGCAGGAAAAAGCAAAAAATTTCAGAATTGCACCTTGCAATGCGGAGAAATTACTGTTTGTGCATTTACAATATTCATTGATTTTTGCCATTGAAAAACGTCCAGAAATGATTGAAGCTACTGACTGAATGAAAGGAGCTGGCATCTCACTCTCTTTGAATCTTCTTTATCATGCTAAGAGGAGCAGGAAAAAGCAAAAAATTTCAGAATTGCACCTTGCAATGCGGAGAAATTACTGTTTGTGCATTTACAATATTCATTGATTTTTGCCATTGAAAAATGTCCAGAAATGATTGAAGCTACTGACTGAATGAAAGGAGCTGGCATCTCACTCTCTTTGAATCTTCTTTATCATGCTAAGAGGAGCAGGAAAAAGCAAAAAATTTCAGAATTGCGCCTTGCAATGCGGAGAAATTAATGTTTGTGCATTTACAAAATTCATTGATTTTTGCCATTGAAAAACATCATGTTATTCATATACCAGAAATGATTGAAGCTACTGACTGAAGGAAAGGAGCTGGCATCTCACTCTCTTTGAATCTTCTTTATCATGCTAAGAGGAGCAGGAAAAAGCAAAAAATTTCAGAATTGCACCTTGCAATGCGGAGAAATTACTGTTTGTGCATTTACAATATTCATTGATTTTTGCCATTGAAAAACATCCAGAAATGATTGAAGCTACTGACTGAATGAAAGGAGCTGGCATCTCACTCTCTTTGAATCTTCTTTATCATGCTAAGAGGAGCAGGAAAAAGCAAAAAATTTCAGAATTGCACCTTGCAATGCGGAGAAATTACTGTTTGTGCATTTACAATATTCATTGATTTTTGCGATTGAAAAACATCATGTTATTCATATACCAGAAATGATTGAAGCTACTGAGTGAATGAAAGGAGCTGGCATCTCACTCTCTTTGAATCTTCTTTATCATGCTAAGAGGAGCAGGAAAAAGTAAAAAATTTTAGAATTGCACCTTGCAATGCGGAGAAATTACTGTTTGTGCATTTACAATATTCAATGATTTTTGCCATTGAAAAACATCCAGAAATGATTGAAGCTACTGACTGAATGAAAGGAGCTGACATCTCACTCTCTTTGAATCTTGTTTATCATGCTAAGAGGAGCAGGAAAAAGCAAAAAATTTCAGAATTGCACCTTGCAATGCGGAGAAATTACTGTTTGTGCATTTACAATATTCATTGATTTTTGCCATTGAAAAACGTCCAGAAATGATTGAAGCTACTGACTGAATGAAAGGAGCTGGCATCTCACTCTCTTTGAATCTTCTTTATCATGCTAAGAGGAGCAGGAAAAAACAAAAAATTTCAGAATTGCACCTTGCAATGCGGAGAAATTACTGTTTGTGCATTTACAATATTCATTGATTTTTGCCATTGAAAAACGTCCAGAAATGTTTGAAGCTACTGACTGAATGAAAGGAGCTGGCATCTCACTCTCTTTGAATCTTCTTTATCATGCTAAGAGGAGCAGGAAAAAGCAAAAAATTTCAGAATTGCACCTTGCAATGCGGAGAAATTACTGTTTGTGCATTTACAATATTCATTGATTTTTGCCATTGAAAAACATGTTATTCATATACCAGAAATGTTTGAAGCTCCTGACTGAATGAAAGGAGCTGGCACCTCACTCTCTTTGAATCTTCTTTATCATGCTAAGAGGAGCAGGAAAAAGGAAAAATTTCAGAATTGCACCTTGCAATGCGGAGAAATTACTGTTTGTGCATTTACAATATTCATTGATTTTTGCCATTGAAAAACGTCCAGAAATGATTGAAGCTACTGACTGAATGAAAGGAGCTGTCATCTCACTCTCTTTGAATCTTCTTTATCATGCTAAGAGGAGCAGGAAAAAGCAAAAAATTTCAGAATTGCACCTTGCAATGCGGAGAAATTACTGTTTGTGCATTTACAATATTCATTGATTTTTGCCATTGAAAAATGTCCAGAAATGATTGAAGCTACTGACTGAATGAAAGGAGCTGGCATCTCACTCTCTTTGAATCTTCTTTATCATGCTAAGAGGAGCAGGAAAAAGCAAAAAATTTCAGAATTGCGCCTTGCAATGCGGAGAAATTACTGTTTGTGCATTTACAAAATTCATTGATTTTTGCCATTGAAAAACATCATGTTATTCATATGCCAGAAATGATTGACGCTACTGACTGAAGGAAAGGAGCTGGCATCTCACTCTCTTTGAATCTTCTTTATCATGCTAAGAGGAGCAGGAAAAAGCAAAAAATTTCAGAATTGCACCTTGCAATGCGGAGAAATTACTGTTTGTGCATTTACAATATTCATTGATTTTTGCCATTGAAAAACGTCCAGAAATGATTGAAGCTACTGACTGAATGAAAGGAGCTGGCATCTCACTCTCTTTGAATCTTCTTTATCATGCTAAGAGGAGCAGGAAAAAGCAAAAAATTTCAGAATTGCACCTTGCAATGCGGAGAAATTACTGTTTGTGCATTTACAATATTCATTGATTTTTGCGATTGAAAAACATCATGTTATTCATATACCAGAAATGATTGAAGCTACTGACTGAATGAAAGGAGCTGGCATCTCACTCTCTTTGAATCTTCTTTATCATGCTAAGAGGAGCAGGAAAAAGTAAAAAATTTCAGAATTGCACCTTGCAATGCGGAGAAATTACTGTTTGTGCATTTACAATATTCATTGATTTTTGCCATTGAAAAACGTCCAGAAATGATTGAAGCTACTGACTGAATGAAAGGAGCTGGCATCTCACTCTCTTTGAATCTTCTTTATCATGCTAAGAGGAGCAGGAAAAAGCAAAAAATTTCAGAATTGCACCTTGCAATGCGGAGAAATTACTGTTTGTGCATTTACAATATTCATTGATTTTTGCCATTGAAAAACATCATGTTATTCATATAAAAGAAATGTTTGAAGCTACTGACTGAATGAAAGGAGCTGGCATCTCACTCTCTTTGAATCTTCTTTATCATGCTAAGAGGAGCAGGAAAAAGCAAAAAATTTCAGAATTGCACCTTGCAATGCGGAGAAATTACTGTTTGTGAATTTACAATATTCATTGATTTTTGCCATTGAAAAACATCCAGAAATGATTGAAGCTACTGACTGAATGAAAGGAGCTGGCATCTCACTCTCTTTGAATCTTCTTTATCATGCTAAGAGGAGCAGGAAAAAGCAAAAAATTTCAGAATTGCACCTTGCAATGCGGAGAAATTACTGTTTGTGCATTTACAATATTCATTGATTTTTGCCATTGAAAAACATCCAGAAATGATTGAAGCTACTGACTGAATGAAAGGAACTGGCATCTCACTCTCTTTGAATCTTGTTTATCATGCTAAGAGGAGCAGGAAAAAGCAAAAAATTTCAGAATTGCACCTTGCAATGCGGAGAAATTACAGTTTGTGCATTTACAATATTCATTGATTTTTGACATTGAAAAACGTCCAGAAATGATTGAAGCTACTGACTGAATGAAAGGAGCTGGCATCTCACTCTCTTTGAATCTTCTTTATCATGCTAAGAGGAGCAGGAAAAAGCAAAAAATTTCAGAATTGCACCTTGCAATGCGGAGAAATTACTGTTTGTGCATTTACAATATTCATTGATTTTTGCCATTGAAAAACATCATGTTATTCATATACCAGAAATGATTGAAGCTACTGACTGAATGAAAGGAGCTGGCATCTCACTCTCTTTGAATCTTCTTTATCATGCTAAGAGGAGCAGGAAAAAGTAAAAAATTTCAGAATTGCACCTTGCAATGCGGAGAAATTACTGTTTGTGCATTTATAATATTCAATGATTTTTGCCATTGAAAAACGTCCAGAAATGATTGAAGCTACTGACTGAACGAAAGGAGCTGGCATCTCACTCTCTTTGAATCTTCTTTATCATGCTAAGAGGAGCAGGAAAAAGCAAAAAATTTCAGAATTGCACCTTGCAATGCGGAGAAATTACTGTTTGTGCATTTACAATATTCATTGATTTTTGCCATTGAAAAACATCCAGAAATGATTGAAGCTACTGACTGAATGAAAGGAGCTGGCATCTCACTCTCTTTGAATCTTCTTTATCATGCTAAGAGGAGCAGGAAAAAGCAAAAAATTTCAGAATTGCACCTTGCAATGCGGAGAAATTACTGTTTGTGCATTTACAATATTCATTGATTTTTGCCATTGAAAAACATCATGTTATTCATATACCAGAAATGTTTGAAGCTACTGACTGAATGAAAGGAGCTGACATCTCACTCTCTTTGAATCTTCTTTATCATGCTAAGAGGAGCAGGAAAAAGCAAAAAATTTCAGAATTGCACCTTGCAATGCGGAGAAATTACTGTTTGTGCATTTACAATATTCATTGATTTTTGCCATTGAAAAACATCCAGAAATGATTGAAGCTACTGACTGAATGAAAGGAGCTGGCATCTCACTCTCTTTGAATCTTCTTTATCATGCTAAGAGGAGCAGGAAAAAGCAAAAAATTTCAGAATTGCACCTTGCAATGCGGAGAAATTACTGTTTGTGCATTTACAATATTCATTGATTTTTGCCATTGAAAAACATCATGTTATTCATATACCAGAAATGTTTGAAGCTACTGACTGAATGAAAGGAGCTGGCATCTCACTCTCTTTGAATCTTCTTTATCATGCTAAGAGGAGCAGGAAAAAGCAAAAAATTTCAGAATTGCACCTTGCAATGCGGAGAAATTACTGTTTGTGCATTTACAATATTCATTGATTTTTGCCATTGAAAAACATCATGTTATTCATATACCAGAAATGTTTGAAGCTACTGACTGAATGAAAGGAGCTGGCATCTCACTCTCTTTGAATCTTCTTTATCATGCTAAGAGGAGCAGGAAAAAGCAAAAAATTTCAGAATTGCACCTTGCAATGTGGAGAAATTACTGTTTGTGCATTTACAATATTCATTGATTTTTACCATTGAAAAACGTCCAGAAATGATTGAAGCTACTGACTGAATGAAAGTAACTGGCATCTCACTCTCTTTGAATCTTCTTTATCATGCTAAGAGGAGCAGGAAAAAGCAAAAAATTTCAGACTTGCACCTTGCAATGCGGAGAAATTACTGTTTGTGCATTTACAATATTCATTGATTTTTGCCATTGAAAAACATCATGTTATTCATATACCAGAAATGTTTGAAGCTACTGACTGAATGAAAGGAGCTGGCATCTCACTCTCTTTGAATCTTCTTTATCATGCTAAGAGGAGCAGGAAAAAGCAAAAAATTTCAGAATTGCACCTTGCAATGCGGAGAAATTACTGTTTGTGCATTTACAATATTCATTGATTTTTGCCATTGAAAAACGTCCAGAAATGATTGAAGCTACTGACTGAATGAAAGGAGCTGGCATCTCACTCTCTTTGAATCTTCTTTATCATGCTAAGAGGAGCAGGAAAAATCAAAAAATTTCAGAATTGCACCTTGCAATGCGGAGAAATTACTGTTTGTGCATTTACAATATTCATTGATTTTTGCCATTGAAAAACATGTTATTCATATACCAGAAATGTTTGAAGCTACTGACTGAATGAAAGGAGCTGGCACATCACTCTCTTTGTATCTTCTTTATCATGCTAAGAGGAGTGGGAAAAAGCAAAAAATTTCAGAATTGCACCTTGCAATGCGGAGAAATTACTGTTTGTGCATTTACAATATTCATTGATTTTTGCCACTGAAAAACGTCCAGAAATGATTGAAGCTACTGACTGAATGAAAGGAGCTGGCATCTCACTCTCTTTGAATCTTCTTTATCATACTAAAAGGAGCAGGAAAAAGCAAAAAATTTCAGAATTGCACCTTGCAATGCGGAGAAATTACAGTTTGTGCATTTACAATATTCATTGATTTTTGCCATTGAAAAACATCCAGAAATGATTGAAGCTACTGACTGAATGAAAGGAGCTGGCATGTCACTCTCTTTGAATCTTCTTTATCATGCTAAGAGGAGCAGGAAAAAGCAAAAAATTTCAGAATTGCACCTTGCAATGCGGAGAAATTACTGTTTGTGCATTTACAATATTCATTGATTTTTGCGATTGAAAAACATCATGTTATTCATATACCAGAAATGATTGAAGCTACTGAGTGAATGAAAGGAGCTGGCATCTCACTCTCTTTGAATCTTCTTTATCATGCTAAGAGGAGCAGGAAAAAGTAAAAAATTTTAGAATTGCACCTTGCAATGCGGAGAAATTACTGTTTGTGCATTTACAATATTCAATGATTTTTGCCATTGAAAAACATCCAGAAATGATTGAAGCTACTGACTGAATGAAAGGAGCTGACATCTCACTCTCTTTGAATCTTGTTTATCATGCTAAGAGGAGCAGGAAAAAGCAAAAAATTTCAGAATTGCACCTTGCAATGCGGAGAAATTACTGTTTGTGCATTTACAATATTCATTGATTTTTGCCATTGAAAAACGTCCAGAAATGATTGAAGCTACTGACTGAATGAAAGGAGCTGGCATCTCACTCTCTTTGAATCTTCTTTATCATGCTAAGAGGAGCAGGAAAAAACAAAAAATTTCAGAATTGCACCTTGCAATGCGGAGAAATTACTGTTTGTGCATTTACAATATTCATTGATTTTTGCCATTGAAAAACGTCCAGAAATGTTTGAAGCTACTGACTGAATGAAAGGAGCTGGCATCTCACTCTCTTTGAATCTTCTTTATCATGCTAAGAGGAGCAGGAAAAAGCAAAAAATTTCAGAATTGCACCTTGCAATGCGGAGAAATTACTGTTTGTGCATTTACAATATTCATTGATTTTTGCCATTGAAAAACATGTTATTCATATACCAGAAATGTTTGAAGCTCCTGACTGAATGAAAGGAGCTGGCACCTCACTCTCTTTGAATCTTCTTTATCATGCTAAGAGGAGCAGGAAAAAGGAAAAATTTCAGAATTGCACCTTGCAATGCGGAGAAATTACTGTTTGTGCATTTACAATATTCATTGATTTTTGCCATTGAAAAACGTCCAGAAATGATTGAAGCTACTGACTGAATGAAAGGAGCTGTCATCTCACTCTCTTTGAATCTTCTTTATCATGCTAAGAGGAGCAGGAAAAAGCAAAAAATTTCAGAATTGCACCTTGCAATGCGGAGAAATTACTGTTTGTGCATTTACAATATTCATTGATTTTTGCCATTGAAAAATGTCCAGAAATGATTGAAGCTACTGACTGAATGAAAGGAGCTGGCATCTCACTCTCTTTGAATCTTCTTTATCATGCTAAGAGGAGCAGGAAAAAGCAAAAAATTTCAGAATTGCGCCTTGCAATGCGGAGAAATTACTGTTTGTGCATTTACAAAATTCATTGATTTTTGCCATTGAAAAACATCATGTTATTCATATGCCAGAAATGATTGACGCTACTGACTGAAGGAAAGGAGCTGGCATCTCACTCTCTTTGAATCTTCTTTATCATGCTAAGAGGAGCAGGAAAAAGCAAAAAATTTCAGAATTGCACCTTGCAATGCGGAGAAATTACTGTTTGTGCATTTACAATATTCATTGATTTTTGCCATTGAAAAACGTCCAGAAATGATTGAAGCTACTGACTGAATGAAAGGAGCTGGCATCTCACTCTCTTTGAATCTTCTTTATCATGCTAAGAGGAGCAGGAAAAAGCAAAAAATTTCAGAATTGCACCTTGCAATGCGGAGAAATTACTGTTTGTGCATTTACAATATTCATTGATTTTTGCCATTGAAAAACGTCCAGAAATGATTGAAGCTACTGACTGAATGAAAGGAGCTGGCATTTCACTCTCTTTGAATCTTCTTTATCATGCTAAGAGGAGCAGGAAAAAGCAAAAAATTTCAGAATTGCACCTTGCCATGCGGAGAAATTACTGTTTGTGCATTTACAATATTCATTGATTTTTGCCATTGAAAAATGTCCAGAAATGATTGAAGCTACTGACTGAACGAAAGGAGCTGGCATCTCACTCTCTTTGAATCTTCTTTATCATGCTAAGAGGAGCAGGAAAAAGCAAAAAAATTCAGAATTGCGCTTTGCAATGCGGAGAAATTACTGTTTGTGCATTTACAAAATTCATTGATTTTTGCCATTGAAAAACATCATGTTATTCATATACCAGAAATGATTGAAGCTACTGACTGAAGGAAAGGAGCTGGCATCTCACTCTCTTTGAATCTTCTTTATCATGCTAAGAGGAGCAGGAAAAAGCAAAAAATTTCAGAATTGCACCTTGCAATGCGGAGAAATTACTGTTTGTGCATTTCCAATATTCATTGATTTTTGCCATTGAAAAACATCCAGAAATGATTGAAGCTACTGACTGAATGAAAGGAGCTGGCATCTCACTCTCTTTGAATCTTCTTTATCATGCTAAGCGGAGCAGGAAAAAGCAAAAAATTTCAGAATTGCACCTTGCAATGCGGAGAAATTACTGTTTGTGCATTTACAATATTCATTGATTTTTGCGATTGAAAAACATCATGTTATTCATATACCAGAAATGATTGAAGCTACTGACTGAATGAAAGGAGCTGGCATCTCACTCTCTTTGAATCTTCTTTATCATGCTAAGAGGAGCAGGAAAAAGTAAAAAATTTCAGAATTGCACCTTGCAATGCGGAGAAATTACTGTTTGTGCATTTACAATATTCATTGATTTTTGCCATTGAAAAACGTCCAGAAATGATTGAAGCTACTGACTGAATGAAAGGAGCTGGCATCTCACTCTCTTTGAATCTTCTTTATCATGCTAAGAGGAGCAGGAAAAAGCAAAAAATTTCAGAATTGCACCTTGCAATGCGGAGAAATTACTGTTTGTGCATTTACAATATTCATTGATTTTTGCCATTGAAAAACATCATGTTATTCATATAAAAGAAATGTTTGAAGCTACTGACTGAATGAAAGGAGCTGGCATCTCACTCTCTTTGAATCTTCTTTATCATGCTAAGAGGAGCAGGAAAAAGCAAAAAATTTCAGAATTGCACCTTGCAATGCGGAGAAATTACTGTTTGTGAATTTACAATATTCATTGATTTTTGCCATTGAAAAACATCCAGAAATGATTGAAGCTACTGACTGAATGAAAGGAGCTGGCATCTCACTCTCTTTGAATCTTCTTTATCATGCTAAGAGGAGCAGGAAAAAGCAAAAAATTTCAGAATTGCACCTTGCAATGCGGAGAAATTACTGTTTGTGCATTTACAATATTCATTGATTTTTGCCATTGAAAAACATCCAGAAATGATTGAAGCTACTGACTGAATGAAAGGAACTGGCATCTCACTCTCTTTGAATCTTGTTTGTCATGCTAAGAGGAGCAGGAAAAAGCAAAAAATTTCAGAATTGCACCTTGCAATGCGGAGAAATTACAGTTTGTGCATTTACAATATTCATTGATTTTTGCCATTGAAAAACGTCCAGAAATGATTGAAGCTACTGACTGAATGAAAGGAGCTGGCATCTCACTCTCTTTGAATCTTCTTTATCATGCTAAGAGGAGCAGGAAAAAGCAAAAAATTTCAGAATTGCACCTTGCAATGCGGAGAAATTACTGTTTGTGCATTTACAATATTCATTGATTTTTGCCATTGAAAAACATCATGTTATTCATATACCAGAAATGATTGAAGCTACTGACTGAATGAAAGGAGCTGGCATCTCACTCTCTTTGAATCTTCTTTATCATGCTAAGAGGAGCAGGAAAAAGTAAAAAATTTCAGAATTGCACCTTGCAATGCGGAGAAATTACTGTTTGTGCATTTATAATATTCAATGATTTTTGCCATTGAAAAACGTCCAGAAATGATTGAAGCTACTGACTGAACGAAAGGAGCTGGCATCTCACTCTCTTTGAATCTTCTTTATCATGCTAAGAGGAGCAGGAAAAAGCAAAAAATTTCAGAATTGCACCTTGCAATGCGGAGAAATTACTGTTTGTGCATTTACAATATTCATTGATTTTTGCCATTGAAAAACATCCAGAAATGATTGAAGCTACTGACTGAATGAAAGGAGCTGGCATCTCACTCTCTTTGAATCTTCTTTATCATGCTAAGAGGAGCAGGAAAAAGCAAAAAATTTCAGAATTGCACCTTGCAATGCGGAGAAATTACTGTTTGTGCATTTACAATATTCATTGATTTTTGCCATTGAAAAACATCATGTTATTCATATACCAGAAATGTTTGAAGCTACTGACTGAATGAAAGGAGCTGACATCTCACTCTCTTTGAATCTTCTTTATCATGCTAAGAGGAGCAGGAAAAAGCAAAAAATTTCAGAATTGCACCTTGCAATGCGGAGAAATTACTGTTTGTGCATTTACAATATTCATTGATTTTTGCCATTGAAAAACATCCAGAAATGATTGAAGCTACTGACTGAATGAAAGGAGCTGGCATCTCACTCTCTTTGAATCTTCTTTATCATGCTAAGAGGAGCAGGAAAAAGCAAAAAATTTCAGAATTGCACCTTGCAATGCGGAGAAATTACTGTTTGTGCATTTACAATATTCATTGATTTTTGCCATTGAAAAACATCATGTTATTCATATACCAGAAATGTTTGAAGCTACTGACTGAATGAAAGGAGCTGGCATCTCACTCTCTTTGAATCTTCTTTATCATGCTAAGAGGAGCAGGAAAAAGCAAAAAATTTCAGAATTGCACCTTGCAATGCGGAGAAATTACTGTTTGTGCATTTACAATATTCATTGATTTTTGCCATTGAAAAACATCATGTTATTCATATACCAGAAATGTTTGAAGCTACTGACTGAATGAAAGGAGCTGGCATCTCACTCTCTTTGAATCTTCTTTATCATGCTAAGAGGAGCAGGAAAAAGCAAAAAATTTCAGAATTGCACCTTGCAATGTGGAGAAATTACTGTTTGTGCATTTACAATATTCATTGATTTTTACCATTGAAAAACGTCCAGAAATGATTGAAGCTACTGACTGAATGAAAGTAACTGGCATCTCACTCTCTTTGAATCTTCTTTATCATGCTAAGAGGAGCAGGAAAAAGCAAAAAATTTCAGACTTGCACCTTGCAATGCGGAGAAATTACTGTTTGTGCATTTACAATATTCATTGATTTTTGCCATTGAAAAACATCATGTTATTCATATACCAGAAATGTTTGAAGCTACTGACTGAATGAAAGGAGCTGGCATCTCACTCTCTTTGAATCTTCTTTATCATGCTAAGAGGAGCAGGAAAAAGCAAAAAATTTCAGAATTGCACCTTGCAATGCGGAGAAATTACTGTTTGTGCATTTACAATATTCATTGATTTTTGCCATTGAAAAACATGTTATTCATATACCAGAAATGTTTGAAGCTACTGACTGAATGAAAGGAGCTGGCACATCACTCTCTTTGTATCTTCTTTATCATGCTAAGAGGAGCGGGAAAAAGCAAAAAATTTCAGAATTGCACCTTGCAATGCGGAGAAATTACTGTTTGTGCATTTACAATATTCATTGATTTTTGCCACTGAAAAACGTCCAGAAATGATTGAAGCTACTGACTGAATGAAAGGAGCTGGCATCTCACTCTCTTTGAATCTTCTTTATCATACTAAGAGGAGCAGGAAAAAGCAAAAAATTTCAGAATTGCACCTTGCAATGCGGAGAAATTACAGTTTGTGCATTTACAATATTCATTGATTTTTGCCATTGAAAAACATCCAGAAATGATTGAAGCTACTGACTGAATGAAAGGAGCTGGCATGTCACTCTCTTTGAATCTTCTTTATCATGCTAAGAGGAGCAGGAAAAAGCAAAAAATTTCAGAATTGCACCTTGCAATGCGGAGAAATTACTGTTTGTGCATTTACAATATTCATTGATTTTTGCCATTGAAAAACATCATGTTATTCATATACCAGAAATGTTTGAAGCTACTGACTGAATGAAAGGAGCTGGCATCTCACTCTCTTTGAATCTTCTTTATCATGCTAAGAGGAGCAGGAAAAAGCAAAAAATTTCAGAATTGCACCTTGCAATGCGGAGAAATTACTGTTTGTGCATTTACAATATTCATTGATTTTTGCCATTGAAAAACATCATGTTATTCATATACCAGAAATGTTTGAAGCTACTGACTGAATGAAAGGAGCTGGCATCTCACTCTCTTTGAATCTTCTTTATCATGCTAAGAGGAGCAGGAAAAAGCAAAAAATTTCAGAATTGCACCTTGCAATGCGGAGAAATTACTGTTTGTGCATTTACAATATTCATTGATTTTTGCCATTGAAAAACGTCCAGAAATGATTGAAGCTACTGACTGAATGAAAGGAGCCGGCATCTCACTCTCTTTGAATTTTCTTTATCATGCTAAGAGGAGCAGGAAAAATCAAAAAATTTCAGAATTGCACCTTGCAATGCGGAGAAATTACTGTTTGTGCATTTACAATATTCATTGATTTTTGCCATTGAAAAACATGTTATTCATATACCAGAAATGTTTGAAGCTACTGACTGAATGAAAGGAGCTGGCACCTCACTCTCTTTGAATCTTCTTTATCATGCTAAGAGGAGCGGGAAAAAGCAAAAAATTTCAGAATTGCACCTTGCATTGCGGAGAAATTACTGTTTGTGCATTTACAATATTCATTGATTTTTACCATTGAAAAACATGTTATTCATATACCAGAAATGTTTGAAGCTACTGACTGAATGAAAGGAGCTGGCATCTCACTCTCTTTGAATCTTCTTTATCATGCTAAGAGGAGCAGGAAAAAGCAAAAAATTTCAGAATTGCACCTTGCAATGCGGAGAAATTACAGTTTGTGCATTTACAATATTCATTGATTTTTGCCATTGAAAAACATCCAGAAATGATTGAAGCTACTGACTGAATGAAAGGAGCTGGCATCTCACTCTCTTTGAATCTTCTTTATCATGCTAAGAGGAGCAGGATAAAGCAAAAAATTTCAGAATTGCACCTTGCAATGCGGAGAAATTACTGTTTGTGCATTTACAATATTCATTGATTTTTGCCATTGAAAAACATGTTATTCATATACCAGAAATGTTTGAAGCTACTGACTGAATGAAAGGAGCTGGCATCTCACTCTCTTTGAATCTTCTTTATCATGCTAAGAGGAGCAGGAAAAAGCAAAAAATTTCAGAATTGCACCTTGCAATGTGGAGAAATTACTGTTTGTGCATTTACAATATTCATTGATTTTTGCCATTGAAAAACGTCCAGAAATGATTGAAGCTACTGACTGAATGAAAGTAGCTGGCATCTCACTCTCTTTGAATCTTCTTTATCATGCTAAGAGGAGCAGTAAAAAGCAAAAAATTTCAGACTTGCACCTTGCAATGCGGAGAAATTACTGTTTGTGCATTTACAATATTCATTGATTTTTGCCATTGAAAAACATCATGTTATTCATATACCAGAAATGTTTGAAGCTACTGACTGAATGAAAGGAGCTGGCATCTCACTCTCTTTGAATCTTCTTTATCATGCTAAGAGGAGCAGGAAAAAGCAAAAAATTTCAGAATTGCACCTTGCAATGCGGAGAAATTACTGTTTGTGCATTTACAATATTCATTGATTTTTGCCATTGAAAAACATGTTTTTCATATACCAGAAATGTTTGAAGCTACTGACTGAATGAAAGGAGCTGGCATCTCACTCTCTTTGAATCTTCTTTATCATGCTAGGATTAACAGGAAAAAGCAAAAAATTTCAGAATTGCACCTTGCAATGTGGAGATATTACTGTTTGTGCATTTACAATATTCATTGATTTTTGCCATTGAAAAACATGTTTTTCATATACCAGAAATGTTTGAAGCTACTGACTGAATGAAAGGAGCTGGCATCTCACTCTCTTTGAATCTTCTTTATCATGCTAGGATTAACAGGAAAAAGCTAAAAATTTCAGAATTGCACCGTGCAATGTGGAGATATTACTGTTTGTGCATTTACAATATTCATTGATTTTTGCCATTGAAAAACATGTTTTTCATATACCAGAAATGTTTGAAGCTACTGACTGAATGAAAGGAGCTGGCATCTCACTCTCTTTGAATCTTCTTTATCATGCTAGGATTAACAGGAAAAAGCTAAAAATTTCAGAATTGCACCGTGCAATGTGGAGATATTACTGTTTGTGCATTTACAATATTCATTGATTTTTGCCATTGAAAAACATGTTTTTCATATACCAGAAATGTTTGAAGCTACTGACTGAATGAAAGGAGCTGGCATCTCACTCTCTTTGAATCTTCTTTATCATGCTAGGATTAGCAGGAAAAAGCTAAAAATTTCAGAATTGCACCTTGCAATGTGGAGATATTACTGTTTGTGCATTTACAATATTCATTGATTTTTGCCATTGAAAAACATGTTTTTCATATACCAGAAATGTTTGAAGCTACTGACTGAATGAAAGGAGCTGGCATCTCACTCTCTTTGAATCTTCTTTATCATGCTAGGATTAGCAGGAAAAAGCAAAAAATTTCAGAATTGCACCTTGCAATGCGGAGATATTACTGTTTGTGCATTTACAATATTCATTGATTTTTGCCATTGAAAAACATGTTTTTCATATACCAGAAATGTTTGAAGCTACTGATTGAATGAAAGGAGCTGGCATCTCACTCTCTTTGAATCTTCTTTATCATGCTAGGATTAACAGGAAAAAGCAAAAAATTTCAGAATTGCACCTTGCAATGTGGAGATATTACTGTTTGTGCATTTACAATATTCATTGATTTTTGCCATTGAAAAACATGTTTTTCATATACCAGAAATGTTTGAAGCTACTGACTGAATGAAAGGAGCTGGCATCTCACTCTCTTTGAATCTTCTTTATCATGCTAGGATTAGCAGGAAAAAGCAAAAAATTTCAGAATTGCACTTTGCAATGTGGAGATATTACTGTTTGTGCATTTACAATATTCATTGATTTTTGCCATTGAAAAACATGTTTTTCATATACCAGAAATGTTTGAAGCTACTGACTGAATGAAAGGAGCTGGCATCTCACTCTCTTTGAATCTTCTTTATCATGCTAGGATTAAGAGGAAAAAGCTAAAAATTTCAGAATTGCACCGTGCAATGTGGAGATATTACTGTTTGTGCATTTACAATATTCATTGATTTTTGCCATTGAAAAACGTTTTTCATATACCAGAAATGTTTGAAGCTACTGACTGAATAAAAGGAGCTGGCATCTCACTCTCTTTGAATCTTCTTTATCATGCTAGGATTAGCAGGAAAAAGCAAAAAATTTCAGAATTGCACCTTGCAATGTGGAGATATTACTGTTTGTGCATTTACAATATTCATTGATTTTTGCCATTGAAAAACATGTTTTTCATATACCAGAAATGTTTGAAGCTACTGACTGAATGAAAGGAGCTGGCATCTCACTCTCTTTGAATCTTCTTTATCATGCTAGGATTAACAGGAAAAAGCTAAAAATTTCAGAATTGCACCGTGCAATGTGGAGATATTACTGTTTGTGCATTTACAATATTCATTGATTTTTGCCATTGAAAAACATGTTTTTCATATACCAGAAATGTTTGAAGCTACTGACTGAATGAAAGGAGCTGGCATCTCACTCTCTTTGAATCTTCTTTATCATGCTAGGATTAACAGGAAAAGCTAAAAATTTCAGAATTGCACCGTGCAATGTGGAGATATTACTGTTTGTGCATTTACAATATTCATTGATTTTTGCCATTGAAAAACATGTTTTTCATATACCAGAAATGTTTGAAGCTACTGACTGAATGAAAGGAGCTGGCATCTCACTCTCTTTGAATCTTCTTTATCATGCTAGGATTAGCAGGAAAAAGCTAAAAATTTCAGAATTGCACCGTGCAATGTGGAGATATTACTGTTTGTGCATTTACAATATTCATTGATTTTTGCCATTGAAAAACATGTTTTTCATATACCAGAAATGTTTGAAGCTACTGACTGAATGAAAGGAGCTGGCATCTCACTCTCTTTGAATCTTCTTTATCATGCTAGGATTAGCAGGAAAAAGCAAAAAATTTCAGAATTGCACCTTGCAATGCGGAGATATTACTGTTTGTGCATTTACAATATTCATTGATTTTTGCCATTGAAAAACATGTTTTTCATATACCAGAAATGTTTGAAGCTACTGATTGAATGAAAGGAGCTGGCATCTCACTCTCTTTGAATCTTCTTTATCATGCTAGGATTAACAGGAAAAAGCAAAAAATTTCAGAATTGCACCTTACAATGTGGAGATATTACTGTTTGTGCATTTACAATATTCATTGATTTTTGCCATTGAAAAACATGTTTTTCATATACCAGAAATGTTTGAAGCTACTGACTGAATGAAAGGAGCTGGCATCTCACTCTCTTTGAATCTTCTTTATCATGCTAGGATTAGCAGGAAAAAGCAAAAAATTTCAGAATTGCACTTTGCAATGTGGAGATATTACTGTTTGTGCATTTACAATATTCATTGATTTTTGCCATTGAAAAACATGTTTTTCATATACCAGAAATGTTTGAAGCTACTGACTGAATGAAAGGAGCTGGCATCTCACTCTCTTTGAATCTTCTTTATCATGCTAGGATTAACAGGAAAAAGCTAAAAATTTCAGAATTGCACCGTGCAATGTGGAGATATTACTGTTTGTGCATTTACAATATTCATTGATTTTTGCCATTGAAAAACGTTTTTCATATACCAGAAATGTTTGAAGCTACTGACTGAATAAAAGGAGCTGGCATCTCACTCTCTTTGAATCTTCTTTATCATGCTAGGATTAGCAGGAAAAAGCAAAAAATTTCAGAATTGCACCTTGCAATGTGGAGATATTACTGTTTGTGCATTTACAATATTCATTGATTTTTGCCATTGAAAAACATGTTTTTCATATACCAGAAATGTTTGAAGCTACTGACTGAATGAAAGGAGCTGGCATCTCACTCTCTTTGAATCTTCTTTATCATGCTAGGATTAACAGGAAAAAGCAAAAAATTTCAGAATTGCACCTTGCAATGTGGAGATATTACTGTTTGTGCATTTACAATATTCATTGATTTTTGCCATTGAAAAACATGTTTTTCATATACCAGAAATGTTTGAAGCTACTGACTGAATGAAAGGAGCTGGCATCTCACTCTCTTTGAATCTTCTTTATCATGCTAGGATTAACAGGAAAAAGCTAAAAATTTCAGAATTGCACCGTGCAATGTGGAGATATTACTGTTTGTGCATTTACAATATTCATTGATTTTTGCCATTGAAAAACATGTTTTTCATATACCAGAAATGTTTGAAGCTACTGACTGAATGAAAGGAGCTGGCATCTCACTCTCTTTGAATCTTCTTTATCATGCTAGGATTAGCAGGAAAAAGCTAAAAATTTCAGAATTGCACCGTGCAATGTGGAGATATTACTGTTTGTGCATTTACAATATTCATTGATTTTTGCCATTGAAAAACATGTTTTTCATATACCAGAAATGTTTGAAGCTACTGATTGAATGAAAGGAGCTGGCATCTCACTCTCTTTGAATCTTCTTTATCATGCTAGGATTAGCAGGAAAAAGCAAAAAATTTCAGAATTGCACCTTGCAATGTGGAGATATTACTGTTTGTGCATTTACAATATTCATTGATTTTTGCCATTGAAAACATGTTTTTCATATACCAGAAATGTTTGAAGCTACTGACTGAATGAAAGGAGCTGGCATCTCACTCTCTTTGAATCTTCTTTATCATGCTAGGATTAGCAGGAAAAAGCAAAAAATTTCAGAATTGCACCTTGCAATGCGGAGATATTACTGTTTGTGCATTTACAATATTCATTGATTTTTGCCATTGAAAAACATGTTTTTCATATACCAGAAATGTTTGAAGCTACTGACTGAATGAAAGGAGCTGGCATCTCACTCTCTTTGAATCTTCTTTATCATGCTAGGATTTAACAGGAAAAAGCAAAAAATTTCAGAATTGCACCTTGCAATGTGGAGATATTACTGTTTGTGCATTTACAATATTCATTGATTTTTGCCATTGAAAAACGGTTTTTCATATACCAGAAATGTTTGAAGCTACTGACTGAATGAAAGGAGCTGGCATCTCACTCTCTTTGAATCTTCTTTATCATGCTAGGATTAGCAGGAAAAAGCAAAAAATTTCAGAATTGCACCTTGCAATGTGGAGATATTACTGTTTGTGCATTTACAATATTCATTGATTTTTGCCATTGAAAAACAGTTTTTCATATACCAGAAATGTTTGAAGGCTACTGACTGAATGAAAGGAGCTGGCATCTCACTCTCTTTGAATCTTCTTTATCATGCTAGGATTAGCAGGAAAAAGCAAAAAATTTCAGAATTGCACCTTGCAATGTGGAGATATTACTGTTTGTGCATTTACAATATTCATTGATTTTTGCCATTGAAAAACTGTTTTCATATACCAGAAATGTTTGAAGCTACTGACTGAATGAAAGGAGCTGGCATCTCACTCTCTTTGAATCTTCTTTATCATGCTAGGATTAACAGGAAAAAGCAAAAAATTTCAGAGCCTTGCAATGTGGGAGATATACTGTTTGTGCATTTACAATATTCATTGATTTTTGCCATTGAAAAACATGTTTTCATATACCAGAAATGTTTGAAGCTACTGACTGAATGAAAGGAGCTGGCATCTCACTCTCTTTGAATCTTCTTTATCATGCTAGGATAACAGGAAAAAGCAAAAAA